>NC_041397.2:152037703-152177703 GCF_900747795.2 Erpetoichthys calabaricus
ACAGCAGAACAGTATTAGTGTCTGTTCCTGAAGAAGACAGAGCTCTTAAACAAAAGAATTTACACTTTTTACTCACAACAGATTGTGCCCTGGGCATTCAGTGGTGCACTGAAACAGACAGTTTCAAATTTCAGATAAAGCTACAAAACAAGCCTGCAACAAGGCATGGTATTCTATCTGTTGTTACCTCAATTTATGACCCCTTTGGATTTCTAGCACCACTATACTGCCAGCAAAGCTCATCTTGAGAGACTTGTGCAAAGAGAAATATGGATGGGATGAAGAAGTGCAAGATGAGCATGTTCAAAAATGGAAAACAAAATGAATGGACGACTTACAGTTATTGGCAAACTACACTTGAACAGGTGCATCAAACCTACATGGTTTGGAACCATAAAGTCATCACAAATGCACCAGATGCCAGTGAAGAAGGATATGGCACTGTCACATATCTTCTCTTGACCAAAGAAGGAGATAAAAACATTGTTCACTTTTAATGGGAATTCCAAGACTGAAGCTAACAGCACCCATTATAACAGTCAAAACTTCAAATACCCCTATAAGAATCTACATTTTGGATGACAGCACCACAGTGCTAAAGTAAATTTCAATTGAAAACAATCGGTTCAAGATATTTGTTGCCAACAGAATCTCAGTGATCAGAGATCATTCATGACCTTCACAGTGAAAGTACATCACATCTGCCCTAAATCCATCAAACATCAAGGGCCTTAAGCATAGAAAGGTTTCTCAAAGCCACAACATGGTCACAAGGCCATGAGTTTATTATTAATGCCAGAACATGAGAGGCCAAAAAGACCAGATCAAATGAATGATTCACTTTCTGAAGATGATCCAGAAATTAAAATATGTGCAGTTAACATTACAAGTATAGAAGTGATCACTGAACCTGCGAATAAACTCAGCACATACTTCAAAGAATAGCTACACTTGCTTTGGCATGGTTTCTCAAGTTTAATGACATACTGCTGCACTTAAAAAATGAAAGAAAGACATTTCAACTTGAAGTCAGACAATCTGACAGTAACCCAGAAAAACAAAAAATGCTCATTACAGAGCACATGGAAAAGTACAAACTGGCCTTATAACCAAACCTAATTTCTTCAGAAGACTTGGCTAAAACCTAAACAGAGCTTATAATTCTCAGTCAAATACAGGAATTCCCAGAAGAATTAAAGGCTTTAAAGAAAAATGCTCTCATAAAAGAGAACAGTCAAATCTATAAACTGGACACAATCATACAAGATGGAATACTGAGAGTCTGAAGCAGACTCAACAAAGTTGCAATACCAGAAGAGGCTAAACATCCTGCAATTCTCCACAAACATTTACACATTGCTTCTCTTATATTGCAGCACATTGTGGGCGCAACTACAGTTAGGTCCATAAATATTTGGACAGAGACAACTTTTTTCTAATTTTGGTTCTGTACATTACCACAATGAATTTTAAATGAAACAAATCAGATTCAGTTGAAGTGCAGACTTTCAGTTTAAATTCAGTGGGGTGAACAAAACAATTGCCTAAAAATGTGAGGCAACTAAAGCATTTTTTTAACACAATCCCTTCATTTCAGGGTCTCAAATGTAATTGGACAATTGACTCAAAGGCTATTTCATGGGCAGGTGTGGGCAAGTCCATCATTATGTCATTATCAATTAAGCAGATAAAAGGCCTGGAGTTGATTTGAGGTGTGGTGCTTGCATGTGGAAGATTTTGCTGTGAACAGACAACATGCGGTCAAAAGAGCTCTCCATGCAGGTGAAAGAAGCCATCCTTAAGCTGCGAAAACAGAAAAAACCCATCTGAGAAATTGCTACAATATTACGAGTGGCAAAATCTACAGTTTGGTACATCCTGAGAAAGAAAGTAAGCACTGGTGAACTCAGCAACGCAAAAAGACACTGGACGTCCACGGAAGACAACAGTAATGGATGATCGCAGAATCATTTCCATGGTGAAGAGAAACCTCTTCACAACAGCCAACCAAGTGAACAACACTCTCCAGGGGTTAAACATATCAATATCCAAGTGTACCATAAAGAGAAGACTGCATGAAAGTAAATACAGAGGGCGCACTGCAAGGTGCAAGCCACTCATAAGCCTCAAGAATAGAAAGGCTAGATTGGACTTTGCTAAATAACATCTAAAAAAGCCAGCACAGTTCTGGAAAAACATTCTTTGGGCAGATAAAACCAAGATCAACCTCTACCAGAATGATGGCAAGAAAAAAGTATGGAGAAGGCGTGGAACAGCTCATTATCCAAAGCATACCACATCATCTGTAAAACATGGTGGAGGCAGTGTTATGGCTTGGGCGTGCATGGCTGCCAATAGCACTGGGACACTAGTGTTTATTGATGAAATGACACAGAACAGAAGCAGCCAAATGAATTCTGAGGTGTTCAGAGACATACTGTCTGCTCAAATCCAGCTAAATGCAGTCAAATTGATTGGGTGGCGTTTCATGATACAGATGGACAATGACCCAAAACATATAGCCAAAGCAACCCGGGAGTTTATTAAAGCAAAGAAGTGGAAAATTCTTGAATGGCCAAGTCAGTCACCTGATCTTAACCCAATTGAGCATGCATTTCACTTGTTGAAGACTAAACTTCAGACAGAAAGGCCCACAAACAAACAGCAACTGAAAGCCGCTGCAGTAAAGGCCTGGCAGAGCATTAAAAAGGAGGAAACCCAGCATCTGGTGATGTCCATGAGTTCAAGACCTCAGGCTGTCATTGCCAGCAAAGGGTTTTCAACCAAGTATTAGAAATGAACATTTTATTTCCAGTTATTTAATTTGTCCAATTACTTTTGAGCCCCTAAAATGAAAGGACTGTGTTAAAAAAATGCTTTAGTTGACTCACATTGTTCACCCCACTGAATTAAAGCTGAAAGTCTGCACTTCAACTGCATTTGAGTTGTTTAATTTAAAATTCATAGTGGTAATGTACAGAACCAAAATTAGAAAAAAAGTTGTCTCTGTCCAAATATTTATGGACCTAACTGTATATGTTTACACACCTACACTAGAAATATTGGATACCTCAAGCAAACTCAACTATCAGAAAAATCATTTCAAAGTGTGCAACATGCAGAAGACACAACGTGAAAGCAGGTGAGTAAAAAATGGCAGATTTGCCAGAAGGTTGCTTGTTACCTGGCCAACCACTTTCTCTAATGTTGGAGTCAGTGTAATTTGTACATTTAACCAGTGCAATATGTATATGAAAAGTGTAATTTGTATATACAGTATTTGTAATGCACTGTAATACTATTCTTTAATACTATTCTTGTTTTTTTATTCTTATGCCTCATACTGAGTCGACGGCACCTTCAATTTTGCTGTTCCTTTGTAAAAGTGACAATGACAATAAAGATTTATCTTATCTTATGTTTTGCACCTAGTTTTTTCTAGGTCTTCCAAACACACTTTGTGGCTGGTAATTCTGTTCTATGGTTCAGGTGTAACTGACATTGCAGAATTGTTTTGGTGGCTTGTTTTTTTTCCTTACATCTAGTGATTGGACAACTTTTTCTTCAGCTAGCCACAAATGCTGCCACCCTAGGTCATGTGAATTTGTTTCTTTAAGTGTGACTTCCCAGTGATATTTCTCATGCATCAAGCAATTATTTATGAAACTTTCTGTTGCACTAATTACTATTTTGGCCCATTAATACAATACCTTTAAATGTGAAATTTTAGCATTCCTCCCTAATTTTGTAAGAAAATTGGCAATTCTGATGTATATTTTTTTGACAATTCTTTGGTTTTACTTATTAGCTCTGAACATATGACATTCAAAAGGAAACATGGTTAGAAACATACATTTTGGATGATTAGCCTTCTTTAGGTGACATCGTAAAGATGAAATGTTGTATCGTTCTTCTGTTTACTGAGTATAGACACAAGCCTTTCCTATTTTGTCTCTGTACAGATGCATGCTGACTTTGACTTTCTCTAACTCTATTATATGCATGCATAATGTTGTAAAAAGGAGTTGGTAGGGTTGTGTCTATGTCCATCTGCAAAATTAAAAAAGTTAAAAGTGTTTTCCACACTGAAAAGGAAAGAAAGTTAATGTTTCGCCTGTAAAAAATTCATCAGATGTACAACTGAAAAGCAAAGAGCAGGAAACATGTATTAGATCTTTGGTTTTAAGAGCCTGAATGTGCTCCCTGAACCAGTCTGCTATCCAACACCCTGTTTCACCTTTGCAGATGACTAAACACTTCAACAAAAAATGCAGTAGATAAGATTTTTAGACAGGAAAGAGGTCCATTGTTTTATATTGAATTTACCAGAGGAACCAGATACAAAAATCAGCCTTTTGGGCTGACAGTACCACAGTGCTAAAATATATTTCAGATGAAAATGCTCAAATAAAAACATTTGTTGCCAACCAAATCACATTAATAAAAGATCATTCACAACCTTCCTAGTGGAAGTATGTCACTTCTGCCCTAAACCAAGCAGATCAAGCATCAAGAGAACAGAACATAGAAAGCTTCATCAAAATCAAAACAAGGATACAAGTCCCTAGTTTCCTACTGAAACCAGAACATGAGTGGCTAAAAAGTCCAGATCAAATTAATGATTCTCTCACTGAAGATGATCCAGAGATTAAAATCTGCACGGTTACCTTGACATATGCAGAACCTGTAACTAAACTCAGAATCTGCTGCTCAGAATGGTTATGCATAAAGAAAGCCATAGTATGGTTTCTTAAGTTAAAAGAAATACTATTGCATTTACAAGATGAAAGAAGGACATTTCAACTTGAAGTCAGTCAATCTGAAAGTTATATATGAAAAAGTACAAAGTGATAATAAAATCAAACCCATTTCTGCAGAAGATGTGGCTAAAGCTTAAACAGAGCTTATCCATCTCAGTCAGCTACAAGAATTTGCAAAGGAAATAAAGGCATTAAGGAAAAATGCTTGTGTGAAAAAGAGCAGCCACATCTTCAAATTGGATCTAACTCTACAAAATGATATTCTATGAGGCGGTGGCAGTCTCAGCAAAGCTGCTATGCCAGAAGAAGCTAAACACCATGCAATATTCTGCTTATATTGCAACACATCTACAAGGAAATTGAACACTGCAGGTACAATTACATGACTGCAAAGTTACGTCAGAAATATTGGATATCTCAAGCCAACTCAATTATTATGAAAATCATTTCAATGTGCAAAACATTGAGAAGACCTTTTCAAGTCAAAAAAGGACAAAGTTTGGTCAAGAGGTCTCAAGTCATTTTCACTTGTCCAACAATTAGAGCCATACACATTGAGATTGCACATAGCCTGGGCACTGATTTCTTTGTCGATGCCATATGTAGATTCATATACAGAAGAGGGCAATTTAAAATCATGCACTCAGAAAATGGAACAAAGTTTATTGGAGCAGAAAGAGAGCTACGAGAAGAAGTAGAAATCTCGACCAAGAAAAAATATACAATGCCATGACAAAGAAAGAAATCAGATGGATTTTCAACCCACCTCATCAAGGTTGCGCAAGGGAAAGACTAATCAGAAGCATAAGAAAGGTTCTAAACAAACACTTAATGATGAAGTCTCCAAACAGTGATATGTGAAGTTGAATTAATCATCAACAAGAGACCTCTTACTAATGTAACAGACAACCCAAATGATTTAGAAGCACTGACACCCAATACTTGAAGGTGCTGGAAGCAAGTTCAATACATGACTGATTTGTTTTGGAAGAGGCGGTCTAAAGAGTATTTGCCAATACTTCAAGCACATCAAAAATGGCTTACACGCAGAAGAAACTTTGAATCAGAAGACATTGTCTTGATAGTAGATGATGCCACACCTTGCAGACCTTGGGTAATGGGTTGTGTCATTCAAACAATTCCTGACACAAAATGCGCAGTCAGAATAGTTTGTGTGCATACCAAAACCAGCACATTGTACAGACCTGTAGATAAACTGAGTCTGCTACAAGAAACAAATAATTGAAAGGATAAATATTTCTTTATGTTGTATGATTAAATCTGTAATTGGAGTTTATGATTAATTTTTGGCTCCTGCTCCCAGCATAAACAATTAGGGGCCAGAAATGTAAGAGCCAAATCCTTTTTATTCTGGTCACACTTTATTTTAAGGTTTGCCACCTAGCGATTGTTTTAAGTATTGACGTTGTCAAGTTGTTCAATTCACCTTTTCTTAAGAAAGCAGTTTAGTGAAGTTCTGAACTCTGTTCATAACACCAGATCTTTCACGTTTAGCCTTTGCTAAGATATGCCTGTAATTCTGTCTTTTAAATAATTATTTTGTAAATGTTTGTTAAGATGTTTATCTGATACAGTTAATTAATTTTTTTATAATGTATTTCTTTATTGATTGATTGTTTGGCATGAACATTGTACTGAAAGCACACTTTGTATTGTGTTTTGTAGTTTTTACAATCAAGAATGAAAGATTTATCAGTAAAAGCCACACTCTGAACAAGAAACAAGTTTACTGGAGTTATTGTTCGGTATCTGTCTAGATTTGGACAGATACGCAATTGCGAGGGCAGAATACTTTTAGTTAATGGTAAATTTACCTTAGTTTGCATAGTTTTAAATTTGAATATAATGTAGGTTAACACAGATAATGGAAGATTCAGATTAGTCCCCTTTAAGTTAAAAGTAATGGATTATTCATAATGTTAGCTATGTGTGACAATAGAAAAGCCCTTAGACTGATGTTAGACAGCTAGAAGGGAATATAAACATTTAGACAGATAGGCATTAAGGGCATACTGTTTTCTGACTGTTATGTATGTTGTGTGCATATGTGCATTGAATGAGATAATAGAAACCTTAAGAAATGTAACCTAGATGCTTTTCTTATACAAAATGTTTTGTGTGCATTATGAACCTTATTTCTTATTTTTGTTTGAACTGTTTGTGTTAAATTTCACTAAAATCTTTTAAACAAAAACACACTGAGGAGTTTTCATGTACAGCGAGTCATACTAGTGCTGGAATGCGTTTCCGGTAGATGCATTAAACTATTTTGAAGTATTTGGAAGATCTTAACAAACACAGCTACAGACAGAGGCTTTAAGTCCTGAAAAGCTGATAGAAACACTAATATCTAAACATGGTAGAGTTGTGGTTGAATCATCAATTGTTAATCTGAGAGATGGATGAAAACTTGCAAAATAATTAATGAATTCCTGCAGCCATTGTCTGGAGCAAGAGGCAACAGCAAAACAATTGTCGATATATCTTTTGGATAGGTCCAGTACAAAGCCTGGGTAGGATGAAAAAAAACACAGTTCCACCCAGGCAACAAAGATGATGGCATAGCTAGATTCCATTCTGGTACCCATTGCAACCTGGTAAAAAAAGTTGTTATTAAAAGAGAAAGCATTGAGTGAGGGTAAGAACCAGTTTGTCGTTAGCGTTTTCATGAGAGGATCCTAAATTGGACGTCTATCGAATGCCTGTATGATGGCAATAAGATCTTCATTGTATCCCATCATCTCTAATAACACTTTAAAGCATTTTGACAGCCTTTTCTTTTCTAAGATGGCATATACAATTTTCAGGATGTGTCATATAAAGATAATATCTTACTTAGTTATGTATAAAAAGACATTGAGATTCATTTTTTATCTAGCCCATTTGCTGTAAAGTAAATGTTGCTCTCTGATTTCCTCCCATTTCATGCAAGTTCTCACTTTTAATGGATCAACTTTAAACAGCAACTGTTAGAAAAGAAGAAAACAGTTCTTATCTTACAAATGTACAGACAGAGCAAGCACACTCGGTTCACATCTTCACCATGCATTTAACTGTGATCTCCATTTTTGCAGTTAGCATTAGTTAGCATTTTGCTTCTGCTGTTTTTCACTTCTGATAACATTTTATATGTTTATGCGATATGTAGGCAAGCCAGGATGGCAATATGAGAATTCATAAAGACATCAGGAAAGTCTTTGAATAGCATCCCAGTTTTTTTTTGGAAGAAACTCCAGTAGACACATTAGCCAAAAAGTTAATTGCTCTTTTTATGCCACCAATGTCACATTGTTTAAGAGCAATAAAAATAATACAAGCACTATATAATACATTGACCAGTTTTCTAATTTTACTGAATAACACGTCCAATTTAAAACTACGTTCTCTGTGGTATTTTTATTTCTAAGCACTGAAACATCTCTCTTATTATAATAAAAAAATCTCCTGCGATGAGATGTGATCTTTTAAAGAGAGACACTTTCATGTCCCACAAGATGAGACTTTGTGCCAAGAGATTTAACCACGCCTGAGGCCAGAAATAAAAGACAAAGAGTAGATGACAAAGTAGAACATTGTAAAGAATACAAAAAATGTTGGCACAATATACAGGCAGAGCAGGTTAGAGATAATGAAAGTATGAAAATTTGAAAGTCTCAAAAAAATGATAGTAAAGATCGCATTAGCAGAAACAAATGGAAATTATTACTCGGTGAAATAACGGAACAGCGAAACGAGATTGAATATATTGTTTGGAATTAAACTTTAGGTCTGAAACTTGTAGATCGTCTAATTCGTGTTGCCAATGAAGTGTTTCTTCCCAATGAAGAGGTGTATCCGCGAGATTTAAAATATTGGTTGTTTGGTGAAAGTGAAATCCCGCGAGAGAAAAATTCAAGCCCCGTGAGACAAGGCTTTTTGCAAAGAAATTTGGAAAAGTCCTGCCCACATCTAAAACATTTACAACCACGCACACAGTTCAATCAATTCTCACTTGTGTAAATGCTATTGTCAGACACAGTTTGTGTAGAGAGAAAGAAATGATATTCACTTACGGGCAGTTATACATTGTGTTGCCATGATGTAATTCCAAATATAGAATCAAAATCCAATGCAATATTGATGAAAAGGTAAAAGCGAAAAGAGATTGAATATATGGACATAGATGATATGACAGAAGTATGGACATATTGCTTGGCTTTAAACTTTAAGTTAGAGACTTATAGATTGTCTAATTTGTGTTGCCATCGTGGAAAAGTAGTGTTTCTTCCCAATGAAGAGGTTTATCTGAAAGAAATAAAAGTTTTGTTGTTTGCGAGCGGCAGAAACACAAATTTGCTGGTGCGTGGCACAGGCAGGGGGTTTTATCGAGCGAAGCAAGCAGGGAGTGAAGCCCCCTAGTTAATATAAAAAACTACATTGTTTCTTATAACCCCATTTCCAGAAAAGTTGGAATGTTGTGTGAAATGTAAATAAAATCGAATGCAATTTGCAAATCATTTAAACCTATATTTAATTGAAAATGAATTGAAAATAGAACAAAGAAAACATATGGAATGTTGAAACTGAGAAATCTCATTGTTTTTTGAAAAATATATGCTCATTTTGAATTTCATGCTAGCAACACATTTCAAAAACATTGGGATGACCTTGCAAGATTATGGTTACTTTCATAGAAATATTCACACATGAACCCTATATGGCATTTGTTTTATGTAATATACATCAGTCTAAACGTAAACCGTACAAAATACTCACCATTTAACTACATAATTTTCCAAAATTTTTTTGCAGGATATTTATAGAAAGATAGATAGATAGATATGAGTTTCAGCATGGAATTAACTCTTCTCATATAAAAAACCATACAGGTATTAAAGTATGTCTTAATGTTATTTCTATTAAAAACACTTAAGACTGCTCTGTTATAAATACATGATTTATACATGTCGTATTGTGTATTCAAGGTGTTAAGGCATTTTTATATTCAACACTTGAAATCTTGATGTTGATATCTATCAGCCAGTTTCACACTAAATTTTACAACTTACAACCAATTTTCAAAATAGAAACCAACAGAACTGGATCTCCAAGAATAGATGTCTGAAATCCTGTATAAAATACAGCTCAAATATCAATGAAAAATAATTTATTTATGTATTAAATTAGCATGTAGCCACAATTGCCTCAAATTCATACACAAGCAGAAAGAAATTTAAAAGGTATTTATTGTTTAACAGATACTTCAGACAAAAGTGAAAACAGCACTGTAAAATGAAACACTAAACACTAATATAATACAGCAGTGAAACTAGTCATCAAAAAGCATCAGGGTGTTTGATGATCTTGGGGATTTTTTTTCTTTTCTGTAAGCTCTGTTTAGGCCAGTTTTTCTCGTACCGCCTCTGCAAAAATTAAAATGGTGGGATACTGAAGAATCAGGTCTCAATGTAATTTGTTTTACTGCACATGCTCATGTTAATTTTTATTTGAAATTGGCACATAAATAAAAGGGACCAGTATCCACTCGCCAGAACACCCGAATTACATCTTAAATATGTAACTGCTCGTTCTTTAAAACCTCTTAAAATTTGAAAAACCAGTTAAATATATATAATAAAATATATATATAATATATAATAAAAAAACTTCCTTTTATATGAGTACTCCAATACTCTGCTGCTTTGTTAATTTCTCAAAAGAAAGTACTGTCAAACTTACTATAGATTACATCCAGTTTTGTGCTTTCCAAGGGCTGACAGGCAGATCTAGACTTCTGTGATGTCCCACAGAAGTTGCTAACAAGGTGAACATCAATAGGAAAGAGTGCAGAAAATACTGTCCTGGCTAACAATGTGGCAAAACAAAAAAAAAAAAAACAACCAATGAGCGATACAATGGATATGTTCTTCACCAATGTAAGAAGGGGAGAGCCATCTATTCTGACAATCTGACATGTGGACTACATGACACAAATTACGTGAGAATTTTTTTTCCTCTTTGTTTTTCACATTGTTTGTCAATGTCTGGCATTATTTACCTATCCACCCTGTTGAGTTTGAATATTCAATATTTAATTTAACCACAAAAAACTGAGGTTAAAAATATTTGTTGCCCAAAACTAATTACATGAGGTAACATTAAAAATATAATTTTTGGGTGGAACACTTGTTTAATAGAACTGCATTGAGTTGAATTTTTTAAACAGTGTATGTAACACTGGTGGTGTCTACACATTTTTTAAAATATAAACAGGATTATTTTAGTTAGTTTTAACAAACAGATCTAACATTAATCACATGATGTCACTGGATATAACAACAAATTGAGGAATAAAAAGTAGTAGCCAACTATAAAACATTCTTTATTTCATATCATTTTCTGACCTGCTGTGTCCATACCAGGATTGTGGTGGGTGCTGCAGCTTATCACAGCTATCACAGAGCACAAGACAGGAACAAACCCTGGACAGGGCACCGATCCATCTCGTGGTAACCACACACCAAACACACACTAGGGCTACTTTTAGAGTTGCCAATTCACCTAATCTGCATGCCTTTGGACAGTGGGAAAAAATCAGAGAACCTAGAGGAAATCCATGTAGACATGGGAGCGAATACAAACTCTATGTAGGGGTCGTGAACCCTGGTCTCCTTGCTGCAAGACAATACTACCACTGAGCTGCAGTGCCAACCCTCTTTAGAAATGTATTACAGTAATTAGCATAATGAGTTATGAGTTAATTATATCTATGACTTACCAAAGATATGAGGATTTACACACACTTATCTCTGCCAACAGAAAAATGACTAAGTATAGTTTGTGTATTACACTCAGTTACTATAGTTAGTTAAAAGCAGATAAACTCACCTGCCTCCTTAATTTCTTATAATATGCTAGAAAGTAATTGGTATCAACTATCAATTTTATGACAGATTTAATATGAAAAGACATTAAAAATATTTGTTTAAATTGATAACACATGCCTTCCGTTTCTGTGGTAATATACTATAGTATAGTATAATGTTCTGGGGCCTCATGTATAAATGGTGCGTATGCACAAAAATGTTGTGTAATCCTGTTTCCACTCTCAAATCGCGATGTATGATGCCTAAACTTGGCGTAAAGCCACGCAGATTTTCACGCCAGCTAAATGCTTGGTGTACGCAAGTTTTCCGCTCGGTTTTGCAAACTAGCGGCACCCAGCATCAAAGCAGTGTGTTTGTTCCAGTGTGGTTTCCCTTTCTTTTTTAGATCCATATCCCTGAGGCGGCTTTATCATATACACTGAAATTAACTGCATATTGTTTATTACTTTAAGGCAACTGATTGTAATTAACCTGTAACAATATAATGGTCCACGGAATGGCCAAACTATTCCAAATACCATAGCTGCTTTAGCGTTGTTACTCTCACTGCACCTTCTTCTTCTTCTTTCAGCTGCTCCTGTTAGAGGTTGCCACAGCGGATCATCTTTTTCCATATTACTCTCACTGCACTACTTAGAGTGTTTATATCACTGTATCTGAATGTAGAATCACAGCTCTACAGCAGCTGATTGGAAAGAGAATTATCGGTATACAGCATCTAGCACATGCAGCCTCAGCCATGCTGTCTAGTGAACTGCTGTCAAACAGCAAATGCTTCAGAGCCTTTCCTATATGGACCTCGCGGTTCAGAAACAGTTTCATACCAAGAACTATAAATGCAATCAATAAGTCCTTTAAGTGCTCCTTGTAGAACTGTTTGTACTTATAAGTACAATTACTTCACTGTAAACTTGCAATACAGTTATAATATTGCACAACCTGCACCACTTTATAAAATGTGTATTTACATATGATGACGATATCATTTTGAAGATGAAATGCAGCAAAATATGTTTATTACATTATACAGATAAAATGTTAACATCATTTAAATAAAATAAATCTGTATTTTTAATAGCAAGGAGCTGGTGCCTCGTTCAGGGATTGATCCTGCCTCGCACTGTATTCTTGCTGGGGCTGGCGTGACACGGGAAGGGTAGATGGATAGAATAACTAAACATGTACTACGAAGATATTTCAATGTTCCTTAAAAGTTTTGAAGAATCAGAGTTCTAAGTTTACAGATGGCTTAACGTCTATTACTGAGCCGATTGTGTGGCGATTGGGTACTTGGAGAAAGAAAAGGAAGGACAGGAATTGAGCGTTAGTACGTTTGAGACAGTACTGCTGCAATAAATTATTTCATCAAAGGTCGCGCACGGCACAGCAAGCATCTTGCATCAGGCAGGAACAATCTCTGGATGAGGCACCAGCTCGTCACTATCACTGCGCCACCGTGTTCCTATGTTTACTACATGCTTTAATTGATATGATATGAATACTGAAATGATATCAAGTATACATCTCAGTATTTAAATTATTATTATTATTATCACGAATGTAATGAATTCTGTGTCCTGTCGGAGGAAAAGAAAGCCCGTTTAAGAAGCACGTAGTGATTCACTCAGAGAGCACATAGAAGAACACATACAAAACAAAGCATTTAACGTGCTACTTTAGATACGATGGGATTTGAGAAACTAGTAAATTAAACAATTTTAAGATTAAGTTTATGATGTTCTACTTTAATGACAAAATAAACTACGTGATTAAAGTGGAAAGTTCGAGATTAAAGTTGACGTTTCAAGATTTTTTCCCCACTGAGTCCCTATCTTTTTTTTCTTTTCTGTGTACCCTAATAAGGTTTCATATGACACTCAGATGGTGGGCTATGACTCGCCTTTTCATGGCGACTTTGATATCTGACAACTTCTTTTTTATTTCGGGCACTGTGCGACTTTATGAACTTGAGCTTTCGAGTTTCTCCGACACTCTATGTCACTTGATCAACTTCCTTTTGTTGTTTATACCACTGTTTAAACCAACAAATAGTATGTTTTTCCTTGCCTCCACTTGGTATTCGCTGAAATTCTTCTATTTTTCCCAGTGCTTTTGCCATTGCCTTTTCACAGAATGCTGAGCTTAAGGGCTATTTATATTGATTTGCATATTCAAAGAGGCATAATTCTGGGAGGAGATGGGGCGGGACAGCAGGCTCGTGCACGTGCATTACTTTTCACGGTGACCGGGATTTATGTAGCAGAAGAACGTGGAAGTTGGTGTTTGCACAGATTTATGCATCTGGATTTTTTTGTGTGTACGCACATTTCAGCTTTTGTCCGTATACTATGTAGGCCCCTAGTCTTGGAAATGGGTAAAGTATAAAGACCATTTGCATGTGCCAAGTTCATAGGCTGAAGAGGCGGAAAACATACTAGAAAGTAAAATGAAATCAAATAAAATATTTAGGCAATATTACTATTTTTTTTCTCAACGTATATTGAATTTCAAATGCTTCCATAGGATCTGCCCACCACTGTGAACCCGATAAGAATAAGTGTATGCTTAATGAAAGTGCACATGAAAGTGAATGACAGATGCAATGCAAGGACAACAAATGACCATTTAAAATTGTAAAAACGATAGATAGATAGATAGATAGATAGATAGATAGATAGATAGATAGATAGATAGATAGATAGATAGATAGATAGATAGATAGATAGATAGATAGATAGATAGATACTTTATTAATCCCCAAGGGGAAATTCACACTGTATACATATACAGTAGTATGACATGCATACCTTTTAGAAGAATATTTTTTCATAAGTTCATTGTCCTTTCTCAGATTCTCATTTTCCTATTCAGGTTCTACAAGCTGCACTTTATTGTGTTGAAAAGCTTCAGACCCTAAAATTCCCACAGTGTTGCTCCAGAAAAATATTTGTTTGAATTGAACCTGGACCTTATGGGTGTTTAAGCATCTAGTCTTTCTATTACAAAAAACTAAAGAGGTAAAATAAATAATTCCAAATATTTTAAGTTAAATGAGCATTACAAAACTTACAAATGTTCTCTTACCAGACTGACAGTTTCAGTTATCAGAATCCTCATCCAACTTTTTTGGTGGTTTCTTGAGCATTCTCTTGGTGTAAGTAACCTCTACCCTTGTCAGCCTGGAAACAGTTATCTGAGACAAACACAATGGAGATATACATGAAAGAACATAATTTTAATACTTTAATCCTCATGGACAAATGAATTAGTTTTACAAGTTTAATTTTAGCTTTCAACAATTACATCTTGCCTGAAGAAGGGGTCTAAGCTGCCTTGAAAGCTTGCATATTGTAATCTTTTTAGTTAGTCAATAAAAGGTGTCATTGTGCTTGACTTCTCATTCCATCCATGATGGCTAACACAGTACAACACACTTCTTATACAAACATTCATAATAATAATAGTAATAATAATATACCCCAAAATGTGAATAATATACCCCAAAAGGCATCATATACTCACTGCTCACAAACATGATGACAGCTTTGCATGTTGACCTCCCTTGCCGAGGCCTTTTCCCCTTCTGCCTCTCAATAACCGCGGTAAATTGTTTAATGGGGTAGCTATCTTCATTCTTTTTAGAAGCATCATAGTCACTAATGGCAGTGGTTTTCACTTTACTGATGCTACAGACATCAGCCCCACCAATGTACTGAACTACCACAAACTTTCTCATTCTCTGTAAAGTACTGATGTTAATGAATTAGAGACACAAGACTAATTAGTCATTAATACTCCCTGACAATACGGCTGAATTTGCTGACTGTTGTAAATGTATGTATGTATGTGCAACCTGGATAATGTCCTCTATCTCTTTGTTTGTTAGAAAAATACAACAAAAGCCTCGACGATTTAAAGTGTTAGATCACCAAGAATATTGCTGATGAAAGAAAACAGTGTTTAGCAAATTGTAATACACTAGATTTTAATTTTATTGCAGGAAGTGGCATATTTTATAAGTTAATTAGTGTTTATTACAGCAGAATATTATTTATTTGTTAATTTCAAATGGTATGTAAGTTATTTTTGAGTAGAAATTGTGATTTGTTAATTTAGCATTTATTAATGTAAACAGAAGTGAGATGTGATTTCACTTTAGTGATAATTTAAATAAGTACAAAGTATTTTTTCCATTTAAGGTAAATCACCAATTATACTGGTACCAAAGTTTGATATAATAAATGGGATGGCAAAAAATTACATGTACCATGTAATGCTTGGTGTTTATAGACACCTTATATCTAGACCCAAGATACTTCATTCAGACCTTGGTATAGTGATGTAGTTCTTTTGCTCAAGCGCCACAATCAGTCTTGAAGTGAAAATGTGGCCAAACTGACTGTTGTGTGATATTATAGTGTGTAAGTTTTAAAGGAATTCTACCTAACAAATACTTCTCACACTGGGCTTTGTTTGTAGACGGAATTAGCATATTTTTGAGTCAGTGATTAGTCAAGGACACACTGATCATGACCAGAAAGCACTTGTGATATGCAATGCTCATGCACTTGTGCAGAAGTGTCCGTCATGTCTCATTTTGTGTAAACAGATCAAAGTGCATTATTGTAAATGAGATTTGCGTAAAACAGCATGTTTCTCTTTCTTTTCGTGTGTGTGTGCATGTGTGAAAAAATAATAAAGGAAAACCAAAACTAAATTGAGGAACACGATAACATACTTTAGCCAAAAGTTGTGATGAAGAGGACTCCAAAAAAAAAAACATTTTTTTTACTCCTAACTGCTTGCTTTTGTAGTTACTGAATATTTTCACTTCAGGGTTATTTTACACATGTATGTATTTTATGTATTTTACAATAATAAATCGTTGCATCTCAATCTGATTAAATATTTTTTCACATTTAAGTGCACATTTATTAGATGTATAAAAAGTGATATTAAAATGCTTATACACTTCAGAACAGATTTAAGGGTTTACTTATTTTTGGTTATTGAAAAAATTACTTGATGAAAATTAAGCTAATTATTAAGTTGTGTCATATATATGTCCCACTCATATTTTTCTCATAAAATCAATTATTTTATGTCAATATATGTGTCACTTGCACAATTCAAGTATGTTTAATACCACATGAATTTAGTAAGTATGAAAATGAACAGCTATATACTGAACTTTTATGGTTCATGCAAAACCCATTAGAATTATAATCCATTTTTATAGAACTTTTTCACAAGGGCAAAGTGGTCTAACAAACATAAAATACAAAATACTTGATGATGTAAGAATTCATCTTTTCATGTGAATATTTAGTTGATCCTCCTTTGACAGAAATTCCACCCAATTTTTCCTCATTCTTCTTTGCAAAGCTTCAAGCACTGACTGATTGCATTGGGATTGTGAATAAAGACTTTTTCAATTCTAGCCACAAATTCACAAGTTGATTGAGATCTGGGGCCTCATGCATAACGCCGTGCGTAGAATTCACACTAAAACATGGCGCAAGGAGAAAAGTGGAAATGTGCATATGCACAAAAAAATCCAGATGCATAAATCTGTGCATTTGCCAATTTCCACATTCTTCAGCTCCATAAATCCCGGTCACCGTGAAAAGTAACGCCTGCTGTCCCGCCCCGTCTCCTCCCAGAATTATGCGTCTTTAATTATGCAAATTAATATAAATAGCCCTTAAACTCAGCGTTCTGTGAAAAAGCAATGGCAAAAGCACGGGGGAAAATAGAAAAATTTCAGTGAATACCAAATGGAGCCAAGGAAAACATACTATTTCTTGGTTTAAACAGTGGTATAAACAATAAAAGGAAGTTGATCAAGTGACATAGAGTGTCGGAGAAACTCGAAAGCTCATGTTCACAAAGTCACACAGTGCCCGAAATTTGTTGTCAGATATCAAAGTCGCCGTGAAAAGGCGAGTCGTAGCCCACCGTCTGAGTGTCATATGAAAGCTTATTAGTGTACAGAGAAAAGAAGAAAAAAATTGGGACACAGAGGGAAAAAAGCTCAAAATGTCAACTTTAATCTCAAAATTTCCACTTTAATCTTTTGTCATTAAAGTAGAACATCATAAACATCATCTTCAAATCATTTAATTTACTGTATTAGTTTCTCAAATACCATTGTAACTTAAGTAGCACGTTAAATGCTTTGTTTTGTATGTGTTCTTCTATGTGCTCTATTTGTGTGAATCACTACGTGCTTCTTAAACGGGCTTTCTCTTCCTCCGACATGACACAGAATCCATTACATTCATGATATTACAGCTCTCTGAATAATTAAAATACTGAGATGTATACTTGATATAATTTTCATGATGATAGGAGTTAAAGCATGTTATTAAACATGGTGTCACAGGTGGCTGGGTGCGGTCAGCAATCAGCTGCCTATTTAAGGAGCCGCCTTCCTGCAATCAAGGCTGGAGTCGGGTGAGGAGGAAGACGAGGTCGGTGCAGAGGAGGCGAGGAGAGGCCCGAGTGAGAGTGTTGTGGGAGAAGAAGAAAGTGGCTATTGAGAGCCTAGACTTTGGGAGACTGTGGGGCTTGGTGGTGGTGCACTTAGTGACTTGTAAATATTAGTAATTGTGAATAAACGTGTGGTGATGGCTGAATCTGTGTCCGCCTGTGTGTGTCCGGGCCATCCTATTTCACAATGGGAACATGGTGACGCAGTGATAGTGACGAACTGCTGCCCTGTCCAGAGATTGTTACTGCTTCCCACAAGATGCTTGCTGCGCTTTGCGCAACCTTCGATGAAATAATTTATTGCAGCAGTACTGTCTCTTTCAAACGTACTAACCTTCAATTCCTGTCCTTTCTTTTCTTTCTCCAAGTAACCAATCACCACACAATCAGCTCTGTAATAGACGTTAAGCCATCTGTAAGCTGAAAACGCTGATTCTTCAAAACATTTAAGGAACATTGAAATATCTTCGTAGTATATGTTTAATTATTCTATCCATCTATCCTTCCAGTGTCGTGCCAGCCCCAGCAAGAATAAAGCGCAAGGCAGGAACAGTCCCTGAACTAGCTAGCGCTGAGCCACCTTGTCCTCACATGTTTAATTATTAACAATATAGATTATTTAAATGATATTAACATTTTATCTGTATAATAAACATATTTTGCTGCATTTCATCTTAAAAATGATATCGTCATCATATGTAAATACGCGCTTTATAAAGTGACGCAGGTTGTGCAATATTATAACTGTATCACAAGTTTACAGTGAGGTAATTGTACTAATAAGTACAAACAATTCTACAAGGAGCACTTGAAGGACTGATTAAGTGCGTTTAGAGTTCTTGGGATGAAACCGTTTCTGAACTGCGAGGTCCGTACAGGAAAGGCTCTGAAGCGTTTGCCATATGAGAACAGTTCAAATAGGCAGCATGGCTGAGGCAGCGTGTGCTAGATGCTGTATACCGATAATTCTCTTTCCAATCGGCTGCTGTAGAGCTGTGATTCCACAATCAGGTACAGTGATATAAATACTGTAAGTGGTGCAGTGAGAGTAATATGGACGAAGATGAGCCGCTGTGGCAACCCCTAATGAGAGCAGCTGAAAGAAGAAGAAGAAGGTTCAGTGAGAGTAACAACGCTAAAGCAGCTATGGTATTTGGAATAGTTTGGCCATTCCGTGGACCATTATATTGTTGCAGGTTAATTACAGTCAGATTCCTTAAACTAATAAACAATATACGGTTAATTTCAGTGTATTTATAAAGAAGCATCAGGGATGTGCATCTAAAAAAGAAAGGGAAACCACACTGGAAGAAAAGCACTGCTTTGACGCTGGGTGCTGCCAATTTACAAAACCGAGCCAATTTTTTAGCTAGCGTGAAAATGTGTATGGCTTTATGGCAAGTTTATGTTTTATACAATGTGATTTGAGCGTGGAAACAGGCTTATGCAACATTTTTCTGCATTCGCACCTTTTATACATAAGGCCCCTGGACTCTTCCTGTTTCACTCCAAGACATTAATGTTGCTTTTAAGCCATTGCTTTTGTAGCTCAGGCTGAATGCTTTGGGAAGCTGTCTTGATGGAAAACAAATCATTTTGCAATGTGCAGGTTTCTTGTAGAATGTATCAAGGTTTTCCTTCAGGGCTGTATTTTTCTGAATCCATTTTATCCCATACCCTCACAAGCCTTTCAAGGGCTGCTACAGAGAAGCATCCCTAAAACATGATGCTGCTACCAAACCCAGGGTTTATTCTGATGGCCAAAAAGCTCATTCTTGGTCTCATCGGACCACAGAACTTTCTTCCAAGTGACTTCTGGTATACTTTAGCCATGGTGCCATGTGCATTTTTTAACAGTGTCTTTTACTTTGCCGCTCTCTCACATAGCTGCAGCTGGTGAAGCACCTGGGCAACAGTTTAGTGCATTCATAAGCCAATGTAGCTTGTAACTGCTTCAGAGTTATCATAGGTTTCTCTAGCTTTCTTCTTACATAGTCACTCAGTTTGTGTGGATGGCTTATTATAGGCAGATTTATGGCTGTGCCAGAGGTTTTCCATTTGTTAACAATCCAGTCCAATCTTTTTGATTTAATTCAGTAGGTTAGACCAGGGGTCTGCAACCTTCAGTATCAAAAGAGCCATTTTGCCCCCTCTTCCTCCAAAAAAAAATAGTCTGGAGCCGCAAAACATAACACAGCTTATAAACTTTTAAAAGTTTTTATCTTTTTTTAGATTTTACATGTTACAACCACGGAATACAACAAACAGAAGTGCAGTGTGCATGTCTAGGCCTACTTTGAAATAAATTAAATTGAACTATGCAGGCCTATTTGAGTCCTTCCTATACCTGTGTAAAATTAAAATAAAAACTAGCCCACTTTAATATAAATAAAACATTTAGCTGTAGCTTAGCAGCTTTAAAAAAGTAAACATAAAATTCCATTTCAGTGTGCTCTCATCTTCTTCCGGTTTCCCTCTCAGCCAGCAATCAACTGAAGCACCTGAACATACAAAAAAACCTACATCAGCTCCGGGTCTGAAATGAATGTGTTTTTTTTTTTTGAAAAATAATAGCCTATTAAATGCTATTGTTCTCACCTGTTTAATGTGACTTTTATTTCTGAAGTTCGCTGCAGATCATCTCTAGCACTTTGAGCTACTTTTTGTATGAAAATGTGTTATATAAATAAATGTTGTTGTTGTTCTATGTCAGGGCTATACGATGTGACTTTGACCTTCACACAGGACTGCAGGCTCTCATGTGTGAGGCGGGAGCGATATTTGGACTTTATGAAGTTCATGCTTGAGAAAACTTGCTCACATAAGTATGTTGAGCCAAAGATGGACAAGACTCCAAATGCATATTTTTTTCATGTTCATATACGTTTCGGGAATGGCACTCCATGTGTCGAAAACAAGTTTGTTGGGTTTGGGGAGGTTTTCAATATCACTCCATTTGTGCTCTTTAGCGAGAGTAGCCTTCTGACGGGCGACTTCTTTAAGATCCGCTGTCAGGCATTTGAACTTGGACACCCATAAATCTTTATCCGCTATGTCGGCCAGTTCAATTTCCTGTGAATGCGGATGTGTTCAGCAGGGATGGGTCGATGTCCAGGGGTGTGACAGGGAAGGAGAGAGTGTTTTTTTCCTTTCTGAACTCACTGAATCTTTCTCTAAATGCAGCTTGCGTTGCAATAATTGTACAGTGGAAATAATCACAATTTATGTGATTGTTCACTTCTTTGAACTCTCTCAGGGAGGGGAAGTGAGAGAGCGTACCTTTCTGTACATCTCTGGCAAACACTGTCATCTTGCGCTCAAACACCAAAACATCCTACGCCAAAACATTTAAAGTCGGAGAATAGATGCTCTGATATTTTTGTGAATGGCTTACCCCTTCTTAAGATCTCTTGAGCTGCCCCAAAACTAGCAGCTGTAGTTGACTGTGGAGAAGTGATCCACTTTTTGAAAGTATATTTGCTCTGTTCTGAAATTGCTCTCTTTCACTCATCTTCACTTGGGTATTTTTCAGTGAATGCTTAGTGCTTGTTTCGAAAATGTCTTTCAACGTTACATTTTTTTTTGTCGATAATTTATCACCACATATTAAACACACCGGTAAGCCAGCATCGTTGGCGGTAAAGGCAAATGCTTCTGTCCACGCAGAATTAAACTCTATTTTCTTCTGAGATTTTTCTTTTTTGGGATTTATTCATGGTTAGTGCAGGGGTCGCACACTCTAGAAGCCGCCTGCAGGTAAAGGCGAGGGCTATAGACATAGATGTGACGCATATTTTAGTTGACAAATTATAAATAAATACAAATTAGATGTTAAAGTGTATAACAGTAGTACTGTAGTAGTAAATAAACATATACACACACATATATATATACATATACATAAACATACATATATACATATATATAATACAAATTAAATTAAGAAATTGCCATTATTCATTTTCATGTTTTTTTTGTTTTTTTTTGTCAAGGCCAAAGGGAGCCACTACAAGGAGGCTGAAGAGCCACATGCGGCTCCAGAGCCGCGGGTTGCTGACCCCTGGGTTAGACCATGATACTGACTTGCCACAAAGCTTGACCCTCCAGATACAGGGCATTTACACTACAGTCAATCAAAACCCCTTAAGTATAGACAGGTGATCTCTTTTTAACTAAATATGTGACTCCTAAAACTAATTGGCTGCAAAAATCCAATGATGATTTAGGTGTGTCATACTAAATGGGTGAATAATTGTGTGGCCACTTTGTTTTATATTGTAAATTATTTTGTCTACTTTGCAAAAAATTGTTTTCACTGATATTAAAGGGTTTTTTACTGTCAATCAGTGTCAAAAATTCAAATGGAGTGAATATATTTTTGTTGGCACTATCCATTTAGGTTCTTGAAATGCAGTTCCATTTGTTTCTGAAATGAAATATTTGTCATATGCCAAAAATATAAGTTGACCTTTATATTGTACATTTTAAAATTAAATAAATATAAAGAGCTAATTCAGGTCTGAGTACTCGTCCATTAGCAAAGAAAACATTTTTGTGTTCTGTCTGATGTCGGTAGCTAAAAATAAAAGTATTAAATAACCGTAGCAGGCTCCTCTATTCAAAATGTACACTTTTGTTAACATCACTGAGATCACAGTGCTGTAAATAACTTCCTTATTTCTCCCACTGTCTCATTTTCTTGTGCATTTTGTGCTATCTCTGCCAAAATCTTTGAAACCTGTTTATGTCTGAGTTTCAGGTTACCATAGAATCTACATTTCTACATCATTGCTTTCTCACTGGAAAAAATGCTTCTCAAATAAGGAATCAAAGACCATGAAAGACATTGCTGGCTAATAATAATTTCAAGAATGTACTGAAATGGATAAAAAAAAAAATATTGGAATATCATAGCACACACTCGACCCCAGATACACTACAGTACCCTCACTGAACCCTACAATAGCCACTCAAGAAGCATAATCTTGACAAAAACATATTAGACTTTGCACAAAAATGGTTAAAGCAAAAGGAAAAAAGCTCTAATACATCAACCAAGATATTCTTTAAATTATATATGCTGTTAACACTTATGATCTTCTAGCAAATTACAATAATTAACATTTCATTTTAAACTATTTTGTGCAACATGTATCAGTGTGATGATAATCAAATGTAAAAGAAAAAACTTAATTTCAAACAGGCCACTTTTATATTCCAAAATGGAGTAAATTTTGTGGCATACTGCCAGTTTAAGCACCCTTAGCGCAGGCCTTTCTTGCATTTAGTGTCCAGCAGTAAATACTGCAACATTAAAATCCAGGTCAGAAAGTTTAAAAATGTGCTTTTACACCCTACTTAAAGAAGCCTTGAAACTACTCACTATTAGCCAGATATGTAAACATGGCCAGCATACACCAGGCTGCAATGTGTACACAAAGTATATTTTTTTCTCTCTTAATTCAAGGCAATATTGTTTTTTTTTGTTTTTTTTTTGCAGCTTTTCCAGCACTGATCACACATTCTCTCATTATGTTACTATCATTTAAAAAATTGCATTTTGCATTACATTCAGATATTTTCATCCTAACTGGCATCACTTCCTTTGTCAATTTTCTTACATTAACTGAGGCATTTTTTTTTCTATTTAAATCAAGCCTCCAGAGTTATGCAATTCACCTCTCAACTTGTTCCTGTTCTTTTCATTTATTTGAATCAATAAATAAAATGCACATACTCTTTTACATACTGGATGTTGTTGGTACCCTTTGTCTTCCAATGTTTATTTTTCTGCTATACTTATGAACATTGTGACTTAATAAAAGTAAAATGATACTGAGGTCTGATACTTGGCAGGAAAATTAAAATGTGTCAGGCTGTCCACTTCACTGGCAATTTTTGTCTTATTAGGCAGTTTTCATAAAAATATTTTGTACTGGAGATAATACTTAAAACAATACAGGCAATATGCAATTGCACTCTATTTAAAAGACAATTTTTTAATGACTGTAACATTTGCTTTGAAACAATAAAGAGACAAGAGTATTTTGGCAGTGCCTGTGCCAAAAGTGATTACAGTTTATACAGTTTTGTGGATATGTGCTTATCAGATATTGTTAAAGGGAGTTTCATCCCACCATCCAAGGACTAGCAGGTTAGATGAATTGGCAACACAAAATTCTCCCTGTTGTGTGTTTGGTGTGTTTCTGTGTGTGTGTGTGTCTGTCTGTCTGTGTGTGTTCACCCTGCAATGGACTAGTACCCTGTCCAGGGTTTACCCCTACCTTGCACCCTATGGTAGCTGGAAAAGACTCCAGCGCCCCCCCCCTGACCCTGGTCTGGATTAAGTGGGTTAGAAAATAACATGACATTATTAAAGGGATGATTACAGGTCCATTTGCTAAATTTAACTTTAAGGTCAGGGAATACTGTAAAATCCTTAATTTGACTCAAAAACATCAGAGTTATACTGTCATCTGTGTAACATTGATGGAGTGTAACTATATTAGGATATGAGACATCCACTTATAATCCCTAATAAACTGAATGTTAATCAAAAGAATCAAACTAACTCCGAAAACTTACAAAATATCAGGATTCCCTAATTTTAAAAGAAATACATAAAAAAAAAGAAAGCAATAACTAAAATAAAAATGTAGAAGAAAAGAACAAAACAGAAGGCAAAACTCAATCTGCTAACCAAAAATACAAACTTGAAAACAAAATCCACAAACTCCAGAAAATGAAAGTGCTTTTAGACAATGTGGGCAATATCTTGTGGTAATTGTGTGTCCCTTTCACTGGATACAGAAATCTTACTTTGACACTACGGAATACACAAATGTTCATGCAATAAATTAGATAATGATGAATTTAGTCAGCTAGGCTATGTATATCTTAAGGGAATACTTCACCCAAAAATAATATTTATTACATGTTATCCCATGTTGTGTAGTGATGACTCAGAAAAAACAAAATGTAATCTCATGTTATCATGGAGAAGAAACATAAAAAAGCTTCTGGTATAATACAAGGCAATGGTGACTAGTGCTGTTGTGGACGATCACTTAGACAAGACAGCAGGTGTGGTCATATAGCAGCTTTATTTTCTCATCGTCACAGTGAGCAGGTTTCAGAAAAGCAGGCAATCAATATTACATGACAGCGTCAGGGCTCTTCTGAACAACTGTTTTTTGGGTGGGGCAAAGTTTTTATACTCCTAGAATGCGTGATTTAATATTCATTATGAAAATGCAACAGTCAACACTTTATTATACACAATCCTTGAGCCCCTTCAATGCTCCTTGTGCAACTTGATTCCTTGGCTCCTTGTTATGGCGTTCAGATGTAAACTAAGGGAAAAGTGATAAGGCAGTCTCAGTGTGGAATGCTTAGACCTTGAGTCCTTTTGACAAATATTTTTTCTGTTTGCTCAGCAAAGCATGTTTTTAAAGCTTACTTCTGCTTAACTCCTTAAACAAGGATTAGTACAAGGGAACGAAGAGAACATTCATCTTCCACACTGTACAACCACAAAGGATATGAAAAACATGCATGGAAAAAAACATTCTGTTACATAATACACGTCAGTCATCCAGGTGTTTGCTGAAAATGTGCAAAACCCCATGCATTTTTGGCTAAAATATTGTTAAAGAAATGCTTCCAGAAAATACAGGATATGTCCAAACTGGAAATGCAAATCACATCAGGTTTTTGAACTGAGGAGAGGGTTCTTGACTAATGAATTAAGGCGAGAAGTGGAAAAATTCATAATCTTCAGTACCAAAAATTAATAGAGTGGGAAAATCATGATTTATTACAAAGGAAAATAGAAATATATAAAGTTATATTATATTCAGGCTCCACTCCCTGAAACACTGTGTTAAGAAAACAGGGCAGAAAACTAAACGCAAAAACACAGAATTTAAAAGACATAGTGTACAATAAATAATTAATCATTTAAATAAAATTTTATAATAAATATATAGTGCATTTAAAATAAGTAAACTACATTAAAATACAAAAACAAGACATTAAACTACATTTAAAACATCACACAAACACCTTATGATGTGGAATCTTTCACAAAAACAAAATATTGTGAGGCCTTGAAAAGCTCATACAAAAGCAGGTCAGGATCTTCATTGGTCTGCTCAACAGACCTTAACCTTCTCCATCCATATATATACAAGAGGAGGATAACCATACATCCCTGGTATGTGCAAAAAGCACAAGCTGAAATCTTTATAAATCAAGGACTTTTTTAACAAAAGTGGAGAAATACAAAGAGAAGCTCAACAGAGCAAAAAGAGCACAATGGGTTGCCTTAAAAGGCAAGCAAACAAATTAAAAAAATTATATCCAAAAATCAGAATCCTTAATCAGAATAAGAATAAAAATCCAATAAAGTAAACAATATTTACAAGTACTCCACAATAAACAAATGATCTCATCATATATTGAGATAAAGGTGACCCTACCTCCTGGGGTTCCACACACAAAGGACAAGGGATAGCAAAATATTTATAGACAGATAACTTAAATATAGAATTACAAATGACCCCCCCTCCAAATATATGTGCATGCACAATTATGATTGTCCATATATTTTGCTTCTCTGATAATAAAAATGAATATTCTTAACAGAAAGTGAAGTTGTTGTCGATGCTCTTTACTTAATATCTACTATCTTGAGTTTATGATTAATGAGCAAAATAAAAAAGTTTGGTTTTGCACCAATTTTGTAATTGTGAAACTTAAAGTTCATTAAAATTAATTTTTGTGGGGTTTTAAATTTTTAGGGTAGAAAGTATGGAATATTGCTTCCTAAGGGTGATTCTGTGGCCCAAGACCATTGTCCCAGTTTCCCAGCTGTGCTCCATACACTATCTACCCTCACTTTCCTTAACTCAGTAAACTATATCAAATAAGGATCCTTCCAGAGACTGGCTGCAGCCATGCACCCAGCCCAAGCACCTCCAAAATGCTTGTAGGTAAGCACTCTCCATCACGCTGACTTGTACCATGCTCTGTACCAGAATACATTTTCCAATCCTTTTACTCATGGACAAAAAGACTGCTTGCAGACAAGATAAAAAATTGATAGCATTTTATTGCAAATTATTTGTAAATTGAAGCCCTAAGTTTTGGTGCATCAATCACTATTTGTGTATATATTGCATTCCAGAGATTGTGAAGTTAGGTTGCTTTTGAATCAGATAAAAAGTGTGAATCAATTCACCAGGCTCTGATTTCCACAGAAACAGCATTGTAACTTATGAAAACACAAAATTGAACGAGGGGCTGTTACAACAGGGAGAAATGTGGAAGGTGTATCAGACACATGTCTTACTGAGTTAGGGTGAGACATGCAGCTGTAATAAACCAAGTCCTGAGACACTTTAAAAGTAGCGGTTAAGTATAGCTTATCTTTAAATTAGCACCAATTTATAGCGTTCCTGTGGGAACGTAGAAGTGGTGTAATGCTTCATCAATGTTTAGTCCTTCCAAGTCACCCCCTCACTCAAAGGCCTGTGAGTCAGAGGGCCTTTCAGGGCTTTGCCAGGTCTTAACAGGTACTATACCTAGGTGCATGCCCAATGCAGCAATTTTATCCCCAGTTTGCACTTTCAGATGGAAGTAGCCTGACGGCAAAGTGCTTGTCTGAAGCTGGTGAGGGAAAAAAAGAGCGAGCACAGCAAAAGCTACTGACAAAGAGAGAATACGCACAGAGAAAGAAAGTAGGAGAAAGTTCACCACATAATATACCTGTAGTGGTGAACGAGAATGATGCAGTTGCAAACACATATACACATGCAAGGAAAGGAAGGTTTAAAATAGTGACACTGTACCTGATTAAAGAAGGATGTGGGTTGTATGACTCTATACGGTTTTTCTATTGTGGGACCCCGGAAAATGTAAAAAATGATTGAATAGGCAAACACAGTAGTGTTATAAAACCGAAGTCCAGATCGGCAAGTGTCATCTTTTGACCAGCTTCCAAACACTTCTTCACTGAGCAGAGGGTCTATATTAGGGTGGACTACTTTGCAGAGTATCTTGGGCGCCATGTCTACAAGCAGAACCTGAGTCTTTCAGCAGCGGACAAGACAAATGCAATGGCCTTTCTGAATGCACTGGAGGAATACTTTAACTGCAAAGAACATGATTTATGAACATTACATATTTGGCAGTTTCAAACAGGAGAAAGAGGAGCCATGTGACAGTTTTCTTACACAGCGAAAAGAAAAATCTGCCACCTGTGAGCATTGAGCATTAAGAGACAAACTGATTTGCAATAAAATCGTGCTAGGTATAGCAAATGATGCAACCCACTAGGGGTTACTATGAGAGAGAGAGATCTCAACCTGGGCATGGTAGTGGAGACATGTTGATCAGTAGAGCTTACTGTTATGAGACTTAGGTTGATGGAGATGAACACCCCCCCACCCCATGGGTAATGTTAATGCCACTTCAAAGTAAATTTCTAGGAGGCCACTACCCATTACCTCAGCAAAGCAAGAAGATCAATTCTCAGGTTGCATACAGATTGCTCAACATGCAAATACTGTGGCAGTTAACAAACCACTTTGCTAGAGTGTGCCTGAAAAGCAAAAGAAGACAAATGGAAGGGACTCTGCTTACCATTGATCCAGAAGAAAACCAAGAAATCTTCAGAGCTCATAATGATGTTTATATTGGCACTATGGGTGCTAGGGGTAAGAAGTGGTTTGCTTCACAAGAAACCATAGCAACACCACTTGGGATGTTATGTGTTGTGAAGAATAGAGGCACTGTCGACCCCTTGAACCCTCAGATCAGACGCCAGACACCAGATAAAAGTCCAATATGATTTTATTTTATAATAATTATGTGCACCAAGCACACTACACTCCACTATACTCATATAATAACCCAATAAACCAATACAATAATCAATCAATCCTCCTCTCCCAGACACTTAGCCACCCTTCCTCCCAGCTCAGCTCACTCGTCTGGGGTTTTCCACAGTCCTTTATAGTCCCTGACCCAGAAGTGGTTCCAACCCTCCAGTCCATGACTTGTTATCACTTCTGGGTCAGATTAAAAGTTCTTTTCTTCATCCCGGAAATACGTCCTGATCACATGACCAGAAGGAACGACGTATTTCCGGGTTATAGGGCACATATAAGTCCTTAAGCCTCCCTGCAGCGTCCTCTGGTGGGCCCCACAGTGTCCAGCAGGGTTTGGAATAAAAAGTCCATTGTCCATGATTCCCTGCTGGTCTTCGGGGCACTCCCATGCTACAGGGAGGGCTCCATCTAGCGGCCTGGGAGTATTGGCCAGAATGAACAGCCGGCCATCTCCCACAGTGTCTAAAGGACAAAATGAGATTAGCATCTGGAGCTAAACTGAATCCCAGTAATACCAAGCTTGTACTTGTCAAACAATGACCTCCTTAGGACTCTATTACACAGAATGTGTCATTCATGGTCATAAGCATACATTGGAATTTGAAATCGTGGAGAGTAGTCAGAAACCTCTACTGTCAGGCTCAACATGTGAGAAGTTTGTGCTAATGTGCTTTATAATTCCAGTAGAACTGTACCTCACAGTTGGTGCCTCAGTTCCCCTCACCTGCAGCAGGTTGATTAAAATGTATGCAGATGTGTTCACGGGACCAATCGACTCTCTCCCACCTACTATACATTTTGACCTAGATAGGTCAGTATGGCCAGTTCAGTGCTCCACTTGTAATGTGCCAGTTGCTATGAAGGATGCCGTTAAAACCCAGCTTGACAAATATTGAAGCTGATGGCCATATCACCTCAGTCTCTGAACTGACTGAGTAGATCAGCAACATGGTAATTGTGAAGAAGCCTAATAAATTGCAACTGTGCATTGACCTAAAATTTTTTGAATCAAGCACTGTGACATTCTCACTATATTATGCCTACCCTTGATGATGTACTTTACAAACTCCCCCAGGCTAGGCTGTTTACCTTAGTGGATGCCAGAGATGCCTTTCTTAAGTGTAACACTAGAATCCCTGAAGCCTATGAAAAAAGTCATAATGCCAGGCCACCTTAAATTCCTTCGCACCTCTCCACCAGCGCCTTTTGTTTTGTAAATGTGCCGATCAGCACAAGCAGCAAGCAGCCTGCTATCCCATCCCCCACCGACACAGCTGAAGTTCTGGTGCCTTGAATTGTATAGGGTAAATAATATAAAGTTATTTGGAAAACATTCAGTTCATGTATGTTCCGTGTCTACAAAAATCTGGGTAAATGTAGGATGATAGGAAATGAGAGGCAAAAAATATTGAACACATAACTAAAATAGATTTTTTTTTCATGTCATAGTAAAAATTAATAAAATGTTGACATGAAATGTATAATGTGTGAAGACTAAAGTGCAAATATCAAATAAACACTTTCACAAAAGGTGTAACAAAACTGGTGCACCTTTATTCAAGACTATAACTGAAGAAAAAGAAATTATTCAATTTACATGTTGCTATCAATATGTAAAAACTGAAGTCCAGTTATCAATCTCATGGATGGGTTTGAGGTAAGTACAGCTGCTTCTAAATCAAGAGGTTGCAGGTTTGATTCTGGGTCTTCCCTGCATTTTCTGTTTTGAGTAGTGAGCTGCTATTATTATTAGTATTATATAATAAAAGTAAGTTTTGCTGCTTGTAAAAGATATTGCTGAAGGGATATAAGCAGACACACAAACGCAGTTGAATCATGTCTTCTGTGGCTTGCATATATCTGTCTTAACATTTCTGGGCGCATTTATTTTGGGATAATTACATTATGACCTTTTTAAAGCATGCCATTTTGCACACTGAGCTCATCCCTGTATTGCCAGTATTCACTGACTGCTAGGTTGGTCCCTTCTTTTAGGTTTGGCCAGTCCATTAGAACTGTGGATTTAAGGGTTTAAATTTTCGTCTTTTTCTATGTGATTTCTTATTTGGGTAAGGTGCTGATCTGTGTGACATTGAGATAAATGGCCTGATTAATGTGTTCAAGATCGAAGTGCTCTTGTTGTAATGCACAGACCAAGTGGCCATGCTTGCTTTAAACTTCTGTTTGTGTCCGCTGTAGTGGCTCTTCTGAGGGTGTCATTCAAAAATATCTCAGGACCTGGTTTATATACCACTTTGAGGCTGTAATGCTGGAGAGCAAGCAGCATATGCTGAAATCACTTCAGTGCACAGAGATGTGATTTGCTAAATATACAGTAGAAATAAGAGATTTGTGATCCGTTTCTGTTATGATTTGATCTCGGCCATATAGGTTGTATAGGTAAGTATTATGTATGGGACAGTTTAGAGATGAATGGTGCTACAAGGCAAACAATTAAATAAAATAGAGAATGAGTGCTTGAGCAAACCAATAGCTTTTTTTAACTTGTGAAGGCCAGATGGTTAGCATTGTCATGTTACAGAAATAGTGTCACACTGTACTAGAAAAATGACCAGCATGCTGCATTACAAAAAGCAAGACAAAAACCAAACTCATGCTGGATGGCAGTTTTTTTTCCCTGTCACATGTCCATACATGAAAATATTGGTAAGGAATGGAGAATGAAAGTAAATGCAGAGTCAGTCCAGCATAATTTGCCAGAGGCCCTGGTAGAAAGAATAATGACAAAAAAAAAACAAAAAGATCCAGTACCAAAATAAAGAGGGCATTAATTTAATTAATAAAAACTGTTTCTTGGTTGTGATTATTATCTGGTACTTTTCTTGCAACACTAGTGTAACTATTTTATATTGCACTGTTATTTTAAAATGCAAAGATGACAGCAATGAATATACTAACAAAATGCCCTTATTGCATCTTTTTTTCATTGACTAGATTTTTTTCTTCTTGGTGCATTTTTCACCGCTTAGAATCAATTTGTAAATGCATATTAGATTTCTGTAATAAATACATTTTAGTTAGAAAATTGGTCTGCTCTATAAAGATGAGCTTTGTATTCAAGAAATAGCATTTTGTTTGCAATTTAATTATTTTTCCAATTATTCTCATCACATCAGATCCTTTCTTAGATCAAAAATGAGTTTCAGAATAATGATTTAAGTGACAGCCACTTTGATTACATTGCAACTTTACATTTTTATATTATGCATACGAAAAATGCATTGAAAGCAGAACTAAACTCTTTAAAGTATTGTTTAGTTAGAGAGCATAACAAAACTTTTGTTATCATGTTTTTATTGTTCTCTAAATCCTTATTTATCTAAGCTGATTAATACATAAATGGTAACTTAACAATCACCATCACACATCTTATTAAAACATGAAAAATGCAATCTAATTGGAATTACAACAGGATTGAAATGACCCAACATTGCTGATAAGCTGGTTGACACTCACAAAAACATAATGGCCATTTGAAAACTGTCTACAGTCCTGGCAATCTTTATGGTGAGACACCTTCTTTTTGAGTCATGCGCAATGAGCCAAAGCCTAATTAAACATTGGTAAAACACCTCTACAGTATGTGATTATCATCTATAGCATTAGGTTTGATTAAACAATGTGTTAAGTATTCAATTTAGAAGTCCTTCATACTGATGGTTAAGCAGTGATTATTTCAGTTTGTACATTAAACACTAGAAATTTATATAGCAAATAGTATATTATTAGAAAGATACTGCAATTGTCAGTTGGGATCAGTTTTAAAATGTGCAAAACCAGTGTCTCAATTTTACATTTAACTTTATAATACAAATTGAAAGAAGACATTAAAATTATTCAAAATATTGAATATTTTCTTCTTATTCAATTTACAGAGCAGAATTTCATAATTTTTCAGAATGCTTTCTAATACATATATATGAATTAATAATAAGTTCACAAATGTCCAGCTGTAGCACCATATTCACCTTTTGCTGTGAAAACAGATAGCTACATATTATTTGCAAAAAGGAATTCATTATAAAATCCTAAATTGCTACTGATGCTGCAACATGCCAAGCTCATTATAATGGTCAGCATGGAAACAAAGACTATCATCGTTCCAGCTCCCTTATGCAGGTGATTACATTTTGTAAATGTGTCATTATGTTGATTATTGATTTGAAAGGTAATGATTTGAAGTTAATCTGGTCGCAATTAACTTACGGGAAAGCAGTCAAGTAAAACTCTGTCACAAAAATAACCTTTGTCATTAGGTAGGTAATTCATGGTAGCTTAATAGTTTTTATAACTTATATTATTATCCTTAATAATTTTTAGTGTTATTGCTTACTGCTTTTCTGTTAAACATGAATTATCTGGTAAAACAGAAAGGTGAGTAATTGTAACATTCCATTCAGTTAATTTATATAAAATACTACTCCTCAGAGTACTGTCCTCACTTAAAATTAGAATGCATTTATATAAAAAAACAACATAAAACACCATGAATTAAATCTACTTAAAGTATACATAGTCTGTAATTATATGTGTATTTAATTAGGTTCTTAATGTATTAGCAAGAATCTATGCAAACAGTAACAATAAATATATTAAACTACGGTGAGCTAGTAATAGAGCAATGACTGTTCTGCAGTGTACACAAAATCAACGAAAAACTAAATTAGGGATGTGGTCAAAGCTAATTTGAACTACACTACAAAAATACATATTTAAAAATTACAAAAAAATTAAATTGAGTTGTTTTACTTTTATTTAGCAAAAAAAAAAAATCTGCCAGAGGGTTAAGCAAAATTTACTTGACAGGATTTCCTTAAAAAATCTAAATAATCTTCAATTCATATTTCTTGATAAGTCAATACATCTCATGGCACATTCAGTATGTGTGCATATTAATTTTCCTCCAAACCAGGGGTTGGCACTGTCACTTAATACCTTCTCTCTACATCCTTCTGCAGAATGGATGATTGATAATCAGACTACTGATGATCTCACTTCCATTTTCCACCAACCTTAACCCACCTCTTCCTCCTCATTGAAAATCTGCTCAAACGCTATATAGGAGCAGTTGTTTTATGAAGAAGACTATCTTGTGTTTTCTTTGTTTATTTCTCTTCAGATTTCAATCTTCAGATTATACGGGGATCATTTAGGTGCCCCAAACCTTTATGACCTGTCTGTGTCTTTTCCACTCTTACAATAAGGAGAACAGGATTTAATAGCTTGATATAAAAATTTTTCACTTGCTTAGATTTTATTTTTTGCAGTGTAGGACAGTTGGCAGCTCATTTCCTTGTGAAGAAGATTCCACAATATAATATGCTTCAAGTTAGCATTCTTAATTTTGATTGAAAATGGTGCAGGCTTGTTGCTGAGGTGATCACTGGTAATGTAAATTTATTCATTTAGTGATCTCATTTTGAGGGATAACTTAGTCAGATCAGCAGTGAGGCCAGGCTTTACTATAGGATCCTGAGAAGAGAGAAAATGGGAGAGAATTTCTTAAAGCATTTTACAATGATTGCAACAGTTTAAGAAAAATGTTATGAATACCAGTACAGACAGATTTAACATGAGTGTGGATACTGAAAAAATGCATCTTCAGTCTTTATTTAAATACTGAAGGAGAGTGGACATTTCTTCACTGAGAGGTACGATCATTAAAGAGATTCACAATCTTTATTTTAGTTTATGAAATTATTTATTTTGTATAATTTTGAAAAACATCAGTATGTTGTGATTACTCATAGAATTCATTATATACATTACTAGCTAATTAATATGTTTAGAAATTTAAAGGGAGAGCAAAGTCAGTCTCAAATTGATTTGAAAATGGGAGTGATTTAAAATATGTCTAAATTAACCTGGATGCCAATGCAGAGAGTTAAGAGCATGGGTCATACTGCCTTAATTTCTTGATCAACTTATTATACCTGTATGTAGTATTGTTAAGTGATTTTGAATTAATTGCATGATAGTGAGGAATCACTTTGAAAGGCATGCCAGTCAAACATTGCACTGTTCAAATTCTGAACGATACAAATACATACACTGTAATGTTACATTCTCAACTGCCTAATCTAATTTAGGATTACAGGGGCTACAGCCTATCCCAGCAACACCTGATGCAAGGCAGGAAGCAGCACTAGATAAGGTATCAGTTCGTCATAGAATATTGATGAACTAGTTGGCCTGTGTACTGCATATTATATACGTTTGTAAGCATAAAATAAATTATGTGCAAATGTGACAACTAAGTTTTTGATCAGTTTCAAAAATAATACTAAAATTTCTTTTGAGTTAATCCAGTGTAAACTCTAGATGCATTCAGGATTGAATATGATGCTCCCAAAGCAGAAATGAATGGATGCATGAGTCAAATTATTCATAGTTATATTAGCTGTGTAACGCCAGCAAATTAGCTTGTAGTTTTATACGGTTACAAATAATGGGCTCTCTAAAATTGCCAAGTGAGGGACATTTCATTTATTGCATCAAACATGTACTGAAATATTTGAAAAGAAATTATTCTTAAATACATTAACTGCTAATAGATATTTTTATCTGAAATTGTCTTAAATAGAAATATGTAAGGGGTTATGTATTTAAAAAAAAATCAATGTTTATTTTTTTTAAATTGGTACTTCCTTGATATCATTATATGCCACATGTTCCTGCCCATCATGTAGTGCAATACAGTGCTGAATATTTATGAATGTCTTCCGAATGTTGATCCTATGCTGACTTAATTTAATTATGGATTTGTATGGACTGATTTGTTAAGAGACATTCTCAGCACTTATACTAACAAGGCCTTGTAGAGTATGTCACTCAAGTAGGTTATATCATCAAGGATTTTTAAATTCATGTCAGAGACTGGCTACTGTCTTGCACAGGTCGCACCTCTCACAACATGGGTCTAGGTGATTAGTGTGTATATACTGTAGAGGCTCTTGCTTTTCCTACAGTTGAAGAGAAACAGACAATGACTCCTGACAAAATCCTCTGTCTGTATATACCTCATTGCAGGCTTGTGGACCTTGGGAGTTGTAAAAACTGAATATTTACAGTATATTTATGTGTTTCATAAAGTGCTAAAAGAAATTTAAAATTAAAATATTCTTGCAATTTTCTCCACTGTTTTAATACTGGATGGATGCCATGTCATTCGAACAGACAGAGACCCAGAGCAGAGTGGAAAAAAGACATGAGGGAGAACTGGTCATATATGTGAATGAAGAATAGTATAATAGGGGGCATATTACACTTAAAACTACGTTTATAATTCTGTCAAAATCCATCCATGTTATTTGTCCACAGAGATAAATTAATGTTTACTGGAACACCATATAGAACAGTCATGTTTCCTTTTCTCTTCACCCTGTACACCACAGACTATAAATATGACACCAGATCACATAATTTGCCCAAATTCTCAGATTATGCACTTATTGAATTGATAAGGGGGGGAAATGCAGAAAGAACTGTCTGCAGCTTAACACCAGCAAAATCACTGCCACAAGTACTTGGAAGTCCACATCAATGACATTCTGGACTGGTTTCGTAACACAAAAAAGCTGTTTAAGAAGGGGCTTCTGTCTTAGGAGACTGCATTCCTTTAATGTGGGAAGTGACATCCTTTCCATCTTATAAAACTCTGTGACGGCCAGTGCAATTTTGTATGCTGTGGTGTGCTGGGTTGGTAATATCACTTCAACAGGGCAGGCTCAGTTATTGGACACACTCTAGAGTTAGTAGCAAATGAGGGAATTAAAACAAAACAGAGTGCCATTTTGAACAATACTGCACATCCTCTGTCTGACACCCTAACACTGAGTACTTTAAGCCAGCAAATTATTCAGCAAAAGTGTGTCAAGAAACACTACTGTGGCTCCTTTATACCAACAGCAATATGAGCTAGCTATCACAAACTCACCTCCATCTTCCACAGTTTTGATAACTTTTTTGTTTGCTAGCTATGCAACTTTACATAATTTGTCTGATACTCCTCTACTTTTTTTTCAGTTTGCCATGAGCTCCCTTCATCTCAACATCTCACATAAAGCTATAATTAATAAGATCTCTGCATTTTCTAAAATCCCACATTATCAAATGTGCAGATGCTTATTGGTAATACAAACTTTATAGTATGCATTTGGCCACTGATGCCATTTGTCAATTGTGTCCAAAAACCTTACTGAGAATTAACGCAATTTGGTCTGCTGTCTCTGAAGCCTTATCTTTCATTCTTTCCATTAATATTCTTTTTGTGCTTCATGTAGTTCTTCTCTTAGAACACTCTAATTTCACCCTCACTTTCATCCAGCAGCTATTTTGTGGGGGTATGATCACTGCATAACTAATTCTCGCCTCTTCCTGGAAATGTCATAATTTTCTCTATTAATTTATGAAAATACTATTTCTTTAATCTAGTTTTATTTGAACAGTCAATGGCATGAATAATGTGGATCCAATATTAAAATGTTGCATTCCGTTGTGTGAGTTGTTTTTTGGGAGCTGGCTAACCAGGGTTCAGCTTTGCAGCTATAGTCTTAATTTCTAATTCCAACTTTGCTGTATCACCTTTCAGCTTTTGGGCTTGCTTTGCCTGTTGTGCCTCTCTCTCCGATGTACACAAGCATCAATAACATTTGGTTCTTTGAAGATCTCTTTTTGCAAGGCACTTTCCTGGAGGATGGTGGTGGGTGGCTTAGTGCCGTTTTTACTATTTACTTGCATTTTTAATATTTCACTTAAATTGTCTTTCGTGGCTACTATCTTCTTATCAAACTTTAATAAAATTCTGATCACAAAAAAAAAAAAAAATAAAATAAAATGAATGGTTGGATAAGTAACAGAAGTTGTTGTTGTTAATGTAAAGTATTGAAAATGTATACAACCTGCCACAATGTAAAACAGTATGAGATTGTAAAGGTCCTGTCATTCAGCAATCTCAATATTAATGCAAAGCAGTCAGAAGAGCAAAGTGTTTGCAGTGTTCCACAACATTCTTTGTTTGGAGTTAAAAATTCCCTTCTTACTGATACTTCCCCCTGGCTTGAGGGCTTCTATAAGGATTCTGTTCTTTGCTTTGTTCAGTCTTAAAGAAGTTGTGGATTATTTTTACATTTTGTTGCTTTTTTAATGTTTTTCTTTTCTATAACTGATATGTAAATATTGATTTTATTTGCAATTGTCATATTTTCTCTGTAATTTAGGAAGGTGCTATGATTTTTAACACATTTTTTGTGTTTTACTTAAGCTTTTATTTTTTTTCAGGATAAAATCTGCATGTGCATGTTTTAGGTTTTAGAACAAATCACAGTACATAAACTGCACTGGCTGAAGTAGTAAATGACTTGTGGGTAAATGCGGACAGAGGTCGTTTATCTGTTCTCATCTGTTTAGATCTGTGTGGTGTATTTGATACCATTGACCGTAATATTCTTAGAAATTGCCTTAGTCAGTGTGTGGGCCTCTCTGGCAGTGTCTTAAAGTGGTATGAGTCTTACTTAACAGGTAGAAAATTCTTTGTTAGTTGTGGTAATTGTACTTCAAAGACACGTGATATTGTATATGGTGTTCCACAAGGATCTATCCTGGGTCCACTGCTCTTTTTGATCTACATGCTTCCGTTAGGTCAGATTATCTCAAGGCATAATGTGAGCTACCACAGCTATGCTGATGACACACAACTGTATTTATCAATAGCGCCTGACGACCCCAACACTCTTGGCTCAGTGACCCAATGTCTTACTTATGTTTCTAAATGGATGAGTAGTAATTTTCTCAAACTAAATAAGGAGAAAGCAGAAATGTTAGTTTTATGCAAACATTAATATAGTAAGGGTATTAGAAATGAACTTTTTAATAATCAAATAACATTTCATACAAATAACTCAAGTTTTACAAAAAAAGGTTTGAAAAAAATCAATCCCCACCCCTGATTAGAAATAAACTTAATCCATTAGGCTTAAAAGTCAAGACGGACGTAAAAATGTTTGGGGTAATTATTGACTCTGATCTAAATTTTAAATCACATATTAATCAGATTACTATGGAAGCATTTTTTTACTTAAGGAATATAGTAAAAGTTAGATTCCTTATTACTTTGCAGGGTGCTGAAAAGTTAGTTCACACTTTTGTTTTTAGTCAACTAGATTACTGTAACGCACTCCTTTCAGGACTACCCAAGAAAGACATCAATCAGTTGCAGAATGAAGCTGTCAGAATCTATAACTTGGTTACCTGTGCCATTCAGAATTGACTTTAAAATACTGCTAATGGTTTACAAGGCTTTAAATAATTTTGCTCCATCCTATATTTTGGAATGCCTGTCACCTTACACTCCAAGGTGTGACCTTAGATCTTTGAATGAGTGTCTGCTTATAATTCCAAGAGCTAAACTTAAAAGATGTGGTAAAGCAGCCTTTTGCTGTTATGCACCTAAAATCTGGAACAGTTTACCAATAGAAATTCCCCAGGCTAATACGGTGAAGCATTTTAAAAACTGGTAAAAACCCATTATTTTAACATGGCTTTTTCATAGCTACATTTTAGTGTATCCCTGTTAAGTTATATGTGCATTGAATTATCATTTTAATCAAGGCTATGCAATCTAAAGTAATCCCTGCTATTCTCTGTTGTTCTTTTCCTGGTTTTCTGTGGTGGCGTTCTGCTCCACCATCAACTGATCAAGGTACCATGCAGTCCCTTCATTGATGAATTAAAGGCAGTACCCCAGATGTCCACATGACCATTATCATAATAATTTCACGTGAAGCCTGAAAACCATGAGGACTGATTTATATCATTTATGTTAGGTAGAATGCCCAGTGCAGGCTATGTGGTCTCTTGGCCTTGGAACCCATGCAGATTTTGTTTTTTTTCTTCAGCCTAACTGAAGTTTTTTTAATTTGTTTGTTTTTTCTGTGCTCCCGGCCATCTGACCTTACTTTATTTTTTGTTGCTTAGTATTGCCTAATCTTATTTTTTTCAGATAAACTTTTCTTTCTTCACCTTGTAAAGCACTTTCAGCTACACCATTTGTATGAAAATGTGCTATATAAATAAAAGTTGTTGAGTATTTTAGAGGTACGTTTTCTGCACAGCAAAAGTATAGTGATACAGTACATAGGTAAAATTAGATGTTCCATATAAAGGTGTGTAGGAGTACATTCTGAGATAAAGACAGTAAATTAGGACATTGATTTCATGTGATTTTCTGCTTTAATTTCATCATAGAGAATTTAATATGCTGCAATAGGCTTATAAGTAGAGGTGTCCTTTCTATAAGTGATACTGAGTTAAATGTTAACCTTTTGATTACAATTTCTAATTGTAATACACAAAAATAATTTTGAATAGCTAAGCATTTTGGAATGAAGTTGAGGACTAAAGGCTTATGGCAGGCTTATTATGTTGGGGCCATGTGAGACATAAAAAAGTAAGAAAGGTTAATCTGCAGAAGAGATGCAGTAGATCCACAGGAAAAAGCTATTTCAGTTTGAAATAATAATTTAGTAATCACAAAAATATTTGTCTGTCAAACAACTATTTCCAAAAAAATCTATTGATCTATGCATGACCTGGGCTTATCTGACTCTGAGTAATAAAGAAATAGAAAAGCCCTCTTCTACATGCATTTCTGTAGTCTAAGGTAGTAAATTTGAAGATTTGTCTAAGGTAAGGCCTTTGTTGCATGAAATGAGTCATACAGATAGATTTTAGAGTAGCCTTCCTGCACACAGCTCAGGAGGATCAGCTATTGCATTTTATAGTATCACTGTGTGCAACATATTATGAAAAAATATTCATTCTGTATTAGTAAGAAACCTAATTAATTAATCAATTAATCATCTAATTAACCCACTGTGGCAAATGTCTTTTACTTAGGCTCAGTCTGGACTGCATTGATGATTTTTCTTGTTTCTTTTTTGCATTTGTTTTATGTTTTTTCTTAGTCATTGGTAAATGTTTTAAATGTTGGCCTGAGCCTGCCGGGGAAGGACCTCCTATTGAACTATAACTTGGAGGTGCTGCAGGCATTATAAAAGATTCTAGTTTTTCACAGTTCCTTGTGGTTAAATTAATTGGCTTAATCTCTTTGTGCTTCTAGTTGCCTTTTTTTAGCAATTCTTCATATTATTTGTGTGTGTGTGTATGCTCAGTGATAATCTTTCTTTGTATATGTCGAACAATAATTGTACATTTTTCTGGTCTCTTAAAGATCTTCCATGTATTATTGGATGCTTTTGATTTATTTGTTGCAGTATTTTATTTTCTTTTGCATTCTTCCTTATTTGTGTTTATTTATTGTGTTCTCATTTATTAATTTTGTTGTTTTGTAACTATATTTGTACTTGTTTTAGTTCAGTTTTTCTCATCATGTGTTGCTTTTTAATTCAAATATTTCATTAAATTTCACTTTGTTTAGTTTCTTTTGGAAGTTTTTTTTTTTGTTAAGATTTTGACTTCCCTTTTAAGGGAAATTACATCAGGGTCACTGAGAACCTGATGAAATTAAACTTGTGCGTCATATAATTAAACAGTAGAAATTAATGTGACACCTTGTATAGGGGAAGGATGTATGGATTGGTGCCTACACAAGCTAGCTAAGCATTGACTATGATGGGGAGGAGATGTTAGGAAAGATGATTTTCACCTAATGACAGTCTGTATCAGTGCTTTTGTGGTAGAACACCTGAACCCACTGAAGTTTTCATATTGGGCAAAGATTTGAGTGGAGGATGCAATTATCTATCTGCTCCACAAAGCTTATTCTCACCTTGACAAAGCTGGTACAAATGTAAGTATTTTGTTTTTTTAATTTGTCCAGTACCTTCAATACCATCTAACCATCACTGTTAGTGGTAAGTTCAAAGATATGCATAAGGATTAGCCTATGGTGTCCTGGATAATGCACTAACTGCCTGCAGATTGTGAGACTCAAGGACCGGATTTATCCAGCACTGGAACACCACAAGGAACAGTCTTGTCTCCTTTTCTCTTCATTCTGTACACCTCTGACTATAAATATAACAACACCTAAGAGCCTCCAGGTCCGGTCACTATTCAGAGAGAGGATGGAGAGGTGGTGCACACCTACAAGTACTTGGGGATTCACATGTTGCATACATCAATGACAGGTTGGACTTATCTTGTAACATGGAGGAATTATATAAGAAAGGGAAGAGCAGGCTCCTTTTTCATAGTAGACTGTGTTCTTAAAACGTGAGAAGTGACATCCTTCACATCTTCTATAACTCAATTTTCTATGCTGTGGTGTGCTGGGCTGGTAATATCGCTTCAAGACAGACCCACCAAATTAACGAGTTAATTAAAAGGGAAGGCTTAGTTACAGGGCACACTTTAGACTCCTTGGATGTAGTAGCAAGCGAGAGAATTAAAACACAAATGAACAATGGTGCAGATCCTCTCTCTGATACAGTAACACGAAGTACTTTGGGGCTCCTTTATATCAAAAGCAATATTCATGTATAATGCCTCACTGTTATTGTTACTACCAAGTCAGAATTAATCTTCTGTAAAAAGCCAAATTTCCTCCTAGGGACAAATAATTTTCTATCTATCTATCTATCTATCTATCTATCTATCTATCTATCTATCTATCTATCTATCTATCTATCTATCTATCTATCTATCTATCTATCTATCTATCTATCTATCTATCTATCTATCTATCAAACCTCATAGCATCCATGGTGTTCGGTACAATGATTTGTTGACCATAGCAATACATTTAAATACATTGTCTATTACAAAATTGTGGAGCTCTGATGATAACTTATTTTGGGTAGCTTCGTTTAATTGGCTAACATCTCTTTGTGATGTGGTAGACCAAGCAAATTTTAAGAAGACATCATCAATGGCTGGATTTAAACCCAGGTTGTGTGGAAACTACAACAACTATAGACTTTTAAATATTCCTCAGTGATTTTGACTTTATAAAAATATTTAATAAAAAGGTTTTTGTATAATATTGAAGGAACTGTAAAATCATAAAAATACAATTCTATTTCAGAGAGAGATTTTACTGGCATTTAACCTAAGCTGATATTTGTTTGTAGCGCAATAAAGGTATAAAAAGCAATTCTGGTCAGATCCCACTTACATTTAAAGCCTTACCACTGGATCTTTCACAACAGAAACTAACCCAAATTCATTAGATGCTTCTGAAACAGCTTCCTCTTCTGATGATATGTATGACTGGTCATTGCTCATTACTGTTCCTCTTCATAGTATTGCCAGAAAAGGTCAACATTAACTTAATTATCCTGCATACAGTCCAAGTAAGATCTTGCCTACCCTTTCAAGGTCATCAAATGGTTTGCCAGAAAATATATTAAGTTGCCCAAATTTAATTTTCTATGGATTCACCACACTCCTCTCACACAGAAGTTAATAACTTACCCACTTATGAAGCTGTCATATTCTTCTCAATTAAATCCAGAAAATATTTCAACAATCCTGCTTGAAAAGACGGGTCATTCAACTTGATGGCTCACCTTTATGTTGGTGTTTCCAGAAATGACATAAATCAATCAATCACATTTGATTCACAGCCCTTAGAGCCAATACCACTGCATGAACATGATTAATTCATGCTTTATTATTGCAATATCTTAATATTGAATCCAGATATATTCTATACTAAGAATATATATACTGGATGATCAATAAAAAGTTAAGTTGCTTAAATGCTAGTGCTTCTCAGATGACACAGCTCTGATAGGTCTGATATCTAACATCAATGAGCAAGTTTACCTGATCGAAGTGAATAATCTGTCACACTGGTGTCAAGGCAATAGTCTACTACTGATTGTCAGCAAGACAAAGGAGTTGATTGTGGACTTTGGAATAAAGCAGCAGAAACATTACTATCCCCTCAGGATTAACATCACTGATGTGGGGAGGGTTTACAGTTTCATATACCTCAGTGTCCACATCACAGAAAACCTAACCTGGTCCAAACACACTGACACCTTGGTAGGCTCAATAATGTCTGTACCGCCTCATACACTGCCAGAATTTCAGGCGCTCTCAATTACTAAAGAACTTCTTCATATCCACCATTGGAAGTATTGTGATAGGAAGTATTACTGCCTGGTTTGGTAACAGCATGCAGCAGGACTGCAAGGCTGTACAGGGAGGGGTGTGTTCATCTGAATACATCACTGGGTGTGCACTCCCTAACTTCCAGGACATCTACACCAGGCAATATTAGAGCAGTGCAACTCAACAATTGCCTATTTTCTGTGCTTCAGTCAGATAAACACTATTGCTGCCTAAAGTCTAGTCTAGGTACCGAAGAGAAGCTTTTTACTACAGTCCACATGCATCTTGAACAAAGAAAGTATCTAGAACTACATGATTTCCTATTTTTAACTCTCTTACATTTAATTATTTAAGTTATTTATTTATTTGTTTATTAATCACATCTAGTATTTAAAATTATTTTATTGATTTGAATGACGAATGACTGGAAAACTGGAAGGAAACAAACAAGATGTTTACTTCTGTTTATTTAATACATTGTATTATCCCCTTGATCTTTCCTCACTTGCATGCATTTAGTTAATGAAACCACAATAGTTGATGTAAACTCTGAGTTTGGCACAGTTTATTTTATATTAAGGTGTCACATAGAGGAAAGGTGTCCCCATCAGGTAAGATAAAGCCAAACATTTTTTAATTAAACAGTGTGCAAATAAATCCTAACATTGATAGTTACAAAAATAATGTTGAGATTCACAAAACTATTATGTTAGATTGCATAAAGCAATCAAAATCAACAATTATTTTTAATGCAAGGGTGGCATAACAGTGACATTGTTGCCTTGCAACAAGGACATCTGGGTTCAAGTCTTGGCTGCGCCATGTGCAGAGTTTGCATGTTGTCCATGTGAGTTCCTCTGGGTGCTCCAGTTTCCTCAACATAGTCCAAATACAGTGGATTGCCAATCCGTGTGTGTACTGTATGTGTGTATTTTCCCTGCAATGGGTTAGGAATTTTTGTGATTGTTCCTGGCTTGTACTCAGTGCTTACTGGGCTAGGTTCTAGTTTTCCCATAACTCTACTCTGAATAGGTGGGTTTAGAAAATAGATAGAATGATGGATATATAATGACCACTAAAAAACAATAGTTTATACTAAAACAGCAAGGAAGGAGAATAAAAATAAATAAGCATTAATTTTTAAATAGTGTTATTTTAAAATAGGATATAAATCAGGTGCAGTAGTGAAGGAAAAAGATTATGAATTAAAAATGCAAATTATATATATTGTGGCAAGCAGCTGGGGGCGGTACCAAGCCGGGACGCCTGGAAGGACCGAAAGAGGGACTATGCCTCCTCCGGATCACGAGAGCGCAGCCGCCCTGGTTGGTATGGGGACCACGGGAACAGAGTATGGAAGCTCAACCTTATAGGGCCCGTGGTCACCGCCAGGGGGCACCCAGATGCCTATGAAGCCCTGGACGTCAGCACCTCCACCACACCCAGAGGTGCTGGCAGAAGGAAAACCAGGAACACCTGGATTGCTTCCAGATGTGTACAATGATCAGTGTTGCAGTAATTGTGATGCTCTTTGCATGAAAAAAAAATGTGTTCTATTAAAATTTCCCTTTTTCTTTGTGAATTGTGACGGTTACTTAAAGTGCAGCAAAAAACTATTTGGCGTCCAGGGATGCATTAACCCCCAAGTATGTGGCAGTTTAAGGGTTAAAGCCCCAAGATGCCGTCGAAACGCCCTGCACCTTCTAAGGCTTCTGGCAATGAAAACGCGCTTGCATGAACTACAGTACATATAACGGTAACATCTGTATTTTACATTCTAGCACTGCGGGAGACATAGCAGTCCAGTATACAGGTTTACCTTTACATTTTTTTTAGGTAATGTATTAAGCTGAGTTTTAAATTAAAGTGTTTTGGGGGAATATTTAGGGTTTAAACTATAAAAATAGGCATTTTTTTTAACCACATCCAAAATGTGTGGTTTTTCACAATTCGCGGGTGCTCTAGGAAAGCAACCCCCGTGAATTTTGGGGGTGTACTGTATATAATTTGCTTAACAAATGCTTGTCCCATGTAAGTTACTTTGTTAACCAAAAAATTACAGTACATAATAAATAAACATTTATGGGATGGCATAGGCAAAATTAGTTTTGATCCTGTTGTTATCTAATTGATCTAAATCACAGCACTAGTGCTGTCATATATCATTTTAACAGGTCCTTTTGAGTATGAGCTGCTGTAACAAATGGCATTATTCTTTCCCTGGGAGTTTCATTGATTTGAGGCTGCTTTTTTTTCAATGCCTGACACTTACTATTTTGGCCATGATCAAGTTATTTCCCTGAAATAAATATTTTTTTTTATTAGAGCAGTTTGTTTTTGCCATATCACTGTGAAGGTGTGGTGCTATCTGTTTAGAATCTATTTCTTCTGTTATGTTTTTTGTTTCTACATCTTTCTGTCTCTTCTGTGTTTGGACTAATTTACAATTCATTTGTTTTAGTGAAATAAATCCAGGACAGTCTGAACCTTTTTTTCTTCTAATACAGCATGCATTTGTTTTTCTGATGCAATTACATTTATGTGCCAAATTGCCCTAAACTAAAACATCAGTGTTAAAAAAACAATATCAGAAAAAGTGAAATCACCACTTATATTCTAGCACTTAGGATACATGCCACAAATTGTCAGAAAAGACGGTAATATGGTAATACAGTTTTTCACAATACAATGCCATTTTGTGATGTGTAACACGAATGTAAGTTTAATGTCACTGTGCTCTGTACAAGAAATTATTTGATAAATTCATTCACATATGTAGGCCAAAGTTAGCACACAGGAGCTGTCAGCATTTAGAAACCACTAGTCTAGCAGTTTGGAGAATGAAGGGGACAACTGTGAAGGCATTGTACTATTCCTGTATGTTAGAGATGAAATTGAATCCTTTCCATTCCTTGTTTGGAAAGGGTCTACATGTGGAGGAACCAGTATAATAAGGCTTGGACAACAGCCAAACCCTTGGAAGCCAATGGACAGACAAATGGGTGATAGCGTCATTCGTCCTGAAAAGCCTTTCAGTGCAGCAGACGAAAAATGGCAGACTCTATAGATCAAGATCCCACCTTGATAATATTGTTATGCTATTATGGCTTCCCGTCTGTATTGCCGCGTGAATCGTCAGTAAAGAAAGCTAAGTTAATTTTATGTGATTTTTACCGCTGTATCACTATGGGAGGGATATCGCCTTTTACATTATATCTATATAGTTTCTGGTTATTTAAAACGCCGCAATTTCAAAAGAACATATTTCCGAAGAGCTAGTGCCTCGTAAGGAAACAAAATTGCCGTAGTCGGCAGGATTGTGGCTAAATTAATAACCGTATCATATGTATAATATAATATATATAAAAAATATGCTTCTGATAATGACGGCATGGAAGGTCTTGGCCAGGTATTGAGTATACTGGGATGGTCGCACACTCAAAACATGGACTCCTGTGACCGAGCAAAACTGCCTTAAAATGCCTGGTCCTAACTGGAATAGGAATGCTAATTAATCCCGTGAAAGTACAAGAGGCGGTCTTGTAATATGGGCTACAGTGCATGGGGCAATAATAATAATAAAAATAAAAAAAAAAACAGACAGCTGCCGGTGAGTTGTGATAGCGTCTGTTAACTACATTATGCGAGTTGGACTTAAAAGTCCAAAGCATGAGTATAAATGTGGGAATAAAAGACGAAACTAAGTCGGACAAGATAAATCGTAAACAACAGTTTTAAACTTATAGACACGAGACTGGTTGTCCAGAATAAAGTGAAGCAGCACAGAGTGGACAACACAGATTAATCAGCTGCCGTACGAAGTCTAAAACCTGCCTGAAAAAGTAAATGCCGTGTTGGGGAACACTGTTATTAAAATAAATTACATTGTTAGCCATTAGAAACAATTATTTGTAAAAACTACAAAGAACTGCACGTTATTAAGATTTGATGCAGGCAGGCATGCATGCATGCACTTACCTTATCGTTCAACGAGTCAGTCACGCATCCAGTGGGTCTGGTAGTCAGTTACTTAAAGATGAACAGTGTCAATGCAAATAAAATCCATAAAGGCTCGATCGCGCTCATTAAAATAAAGTGTAGAACTCTTTAATGACATATTAGCAATCCGAGGTACACGATTCGTCCGTCTGTTAGAAAACAGTCTGTGCAGCTGTTCCTATCACCTTGCCTAAAAAGTTAAAGGTTAAAGGTTTTGGCAACACCCCACCACCTATATTGTACTATTAAAGTATTTGCCGTTTGCTAAAACACACAGAAATTATTGAAATCGTCTTATAAATATAGCTTATATTACAAACCTACGTTATAAGCTAGTGTTTAAAAAGAAACTGTAAACGGTGTACACAAAAGAATAAATACATTTGGTTTTTTAACTTTGCAATGAGAAACATGCCTTTGTTACCTTCCTGTAAATACTGGCCATACTTTTAAGAAGGTATTAATTGGATAAGTGTGGATTTAAAAATGAGACCGTTTCTCACATGACAAAGAAAGATAATTATCAATATGTGTAATTGGGTTAAGGTAAATTAAATGTCTCCACTTTTGTTTAAAGCTTATAAATGTGCAAAACATTTTTTTCTTTTAAACCCTGATCAAGTTTAAAGGAAAAAATGCTCTTTTTATAATAATAAATGAGAAGGGAGACAAGTTTTGCGAGAAGCAGAATGTGCCTGATGTGCGTGAATGGAGGTTGTGTATTTTAGGAACTATGGTGGCGCAGTGGTTAGCACACTTGCCCGGTGTTACGAAATAAAGGTTAAAGCATGTATGTTTTCCTTGTTGAGTCAGGATATTTTTTGTGACCGCGTAACTTTTTCTGGGAACACTTTATTGTTGTGGAATTGTGCTGCGTGATTTCCTGATGAGTGAATTCACCTTGTTGCTGCTGAACCAGGATCGCCATGGAAATATTTTCCTTGATTGTCGCTGAATTGGGCTCGCCACGGAGTTTTCATGATCTGGAGACTAGCGCATATGAAACTGAGGTAAGATGTACTCCTAATATAATTAAAGTAGTATCAGCTTGCGGCCTGAGAAGTTGTTTGATTGTAATGATAAGCATGAAGGTAAAGAAGTAAGTTGTTTGATATGGTCGTGATAAGTAAATAAGCATGAAAGAAAAGACACGTTTAAGTGCATTGAACGGTGAAACCTTATATAAATAAATAAAATAAAAAGCACAACCTCAAGTGAGTTTATAGCACGTGTGATAGATATCTCTGTGAATGAAATTCAATTGTAAGAGGACTTTATTCTGTGAATGAAATTCAATTGTAAGAGGACTTAATTCTGTGCATGAAGTGCAACTGTAAAAGAGAACGTGAGTAAGAGAATATGTGAAGATATTTGAAAGAATGAAGCAATTGCCAAGTACTGTATGTTGAAATGACTGCAATGAGTGAAGGCTGTCTGTTTGTGAACAGTTGCTTTCTCCAGTGTGCTGAATGATGTTTAAAGAACTTCTGCTTTAGCCAAGTAATCTACTTGGGCATGAAGTGGGATAAAATCTAGCAAAGAAAAATAAAAGAAGATGAATTATTCGTATTCAGAGTCTGGGGTGGCAGATGCTCTTTTATACAGTGCATCCGGAAAGTATTCACAGCGCATCACTTTTTCCACATTTTGTTATGTTACAGCCTTATTCCAAAATGGATTAAATTCATTTTTTTCCTCAGAATTCTACACACAACAGAAAAGTTTACTTAAGATTTTTGCAAATTTATTAAAAATAAAAACATTGAGAAAGCACATGTACATAAGTATTCACAGCCTTTGCCATGAAGCTCAAAATTAAGCTCAGGTGCATCCTGTTTCCCCTGATCATCCTTGAGATGTTTGTGCAGCTTAATTGGAGTCCACCTGTGGTAAATTCAGTTGATTGGACATGATTTGGAAAGGCACACACCTGTCTATATAAGGTCCCACAGTTGACAGTTCATGTCAGAGCACAAACCAAGCATGAAGTCAAAGGAATTGTCTGTAGACCTCCGAGACAGGATTGTCTCAAGGCACAAATCTGGGGAAGGTTACAGAAAAGTTTCTGCTGCTTTGAAGGTCCCAATGAGCACAGTGGCCTCCATCATCCGTAAGTGGAAGAAGTTTGAAACCACCAGGACTCTTCCTAGAGCTGGCTGGCCATCTAAACTGAGTGATCGTGGGAGAAGGGCCTTAGTCAGGGAGGTGACCAAGAACCCAATGATCACTCTGTCAGAGCTCCAGAGGTCCTCTGTGGAGAGAGGAGAACCTTCCAGAAGGACAACCATCTCTGCAGCAATCCACCAATCAGGCCTGTATGGTAGAGTGGCCAGACGGAAGCCACTCCTTAGTAAAAGGCACATGGCAGCCTGCCTGGAGTTTGCCAAAAGGCACCTGAAGAACTCTCAGACCATGAGAGACTGGTCTAATGAGACAAAGATTGAACTCTTTGGTGTGAATGCCAGGCATTTGGAGGAAACCTGGCACCATCCCTACAGTGAAGCATGGTGGTGGCAGCATCATGCTGTGGGGATGTTTTTCAGCGGCAGGAACTGGGAGACTAGCCAGGATAAAGGGAAAGATGACTCCAGCAATGTACAGAGACATCCTGGATGAAAACCTGCTCCAGAGCGCTCTTGACCTCAGACTGGGGCAACGGTTCATCTTTCAGCAGGACAACGACCCTAAGCACACAGCCAAGGTATCAAAGGAGTGGCTTCAGGACAATTCTGTGAATGTCCTTGAGTGGCCCAGCCAGAGCCCAGATTTTGAAATAAGGCTGTAACATAACAAATTGTGGAAAAAGTGATGCGCTGTGAATACTTTCCGGATGCACTGTATGTCTGCAAATATGTGTCTATTGACAGTATGTGCTTCTGTGTTTGTGAGCTGACTAATCAAGAATATTAAGTAAAACCCTAAAAGATGGGAGACGTCCCATATAATAATATAATAACTTATTGTTATAGTAATAGGAGATCATATTCAAATTTAATTGTATTAGTAATACATGTGAGTATCTAAAAATGTTAGCAAGTAAAGTCAAAAAGTGATCATGATTGGTGATTGATAATGCAATCTGTGCTTAGTCAGTGAGTCTGGAATGTCTTTAAAGCCTACAAGCAGATGCAGTGATAAATAAAGATAACCTATTGAACTTGTAAGTGTAACAGTACAGAATTACAGCCTGTTGCATGGTCAAAGAGTTAAGAATTTAAAAATTTGAATAAAATATTATAAGCAGAAATAAAGAATATGTAACTTCACAACTATAGATGTTCTTTTTCTCCAGATTCAGCAAAACCTGTGACCAATTGATGAAACACACAAACTATTTTTTCTATACAAAGCTGCAAGAAATAGCTTAACAGCAAGTTTGGGGCAGAGCAAAGGGTGGTGAATGTTTGATTATCAATCATAAATTAATGAACAGCAGCTATTGGAATTATTTCCTTGCATGCTGATTAGTGCAAGTGTAAAGGTATAACATCCTGTGACATAATAAAAATGTTTAAATGAAAATACAAAAAGTTAAATGTTGCCATATTAAACTAGACTGATTTCTTTTTCTAGTCTTCATATGAAATACAGTATAGAGGGTTTACATATATTGATGTATGTCAAATGATTATTATATCACTTCAGTAATTATGAAATGTATTAGAACTGAAATACATGTACGCATTTGTATCTGTTAAGTGAGTAATTTTATGAAGATTTGTTATTATATCAATGTATTAAGGTTAATACTCAGTGATAATGCACATAGCTAAATGGACTGTTCAGTTATACATGAGAACCATTAGTCTATATAAACTGTGCTGTTGTGATATCTTAAAGATGCTTAAGAGATGTGTCTCTTGATAAGATGAGCTACAGTTTGTTATATGGTATAGATGTTATAAGATTTTTGTTTTAGACAAAAATGAAACACTCAAATTCAAATATTTAACATCTTGTTATAATTTAAGGCACTTGTGATAGATAACTGATGCAATGTGTTAATTTTAGAGTATTATCCTACTGAAGAAACATTTTCACTAGCCTGGTTTAAATGTATTAATTTATCTCTGTTATTTATGATATGAAACTGAGAACTGAAGAGTCTAGGATTTTCATCAATAGTGCTGTATGGTATTATACATATATGATTGATAAAGCATTATTTTATGTTATGTATTTGCTCTACCCTTCACCCTTCTTTATTTAGCCTAGCAAGTATTTTAGTTTGGCCACTCAATTTAGTGGCTGCTAAGGCCTCTCCAACTCAGTGGTAGAGTTTTATCAATGAAGAAAAGGTGGTATACTATGAATGAAGATTTAAAGAGACTGTACTGCACTAATGAACTCTTGATCTGCTGCACATACCTGATAATAGCTGATGAAGAAATGACTTGCTTTTCCAGAGTGGAAGAAGTGCAGAATCAAAGAAAGATTGTAAGTCCAGCTAAGTAAATCTGAAGCCATGATATGTGCAAGCATTTTGCTGCAGAAACAAAAGTTTTTTATGAACTCTAACAGAAACAGGCTGTGAACATGCCACTGAAGTGAGATGACAGCTATTGAAGGCTCCCATGAATGACTGCTGTATCCAGTGCAAGCCAAGAGTGAAGTGTTCCTCTACTAAAAATGAACAGTCACCATGTGTGCATCTCATGACCTCTCTAATGGCAATAGGACTGTTTAGTTTTCTGTTCCAGTAATGGCAAACACTTTAGTTTCCTGAAGCAGTCACACGTTTGTTCAGAAGGATCTGCAAAGCCACAAAGCAAAAGACTTTGTCTACAAACCACTGGGTTGGACAAGGCATGTATATAGAAAGCTTAGGAATATACTTGAAAATGTTATAAGAGGGGCTCAAGGGTATGAGGATATGCATAATTTACCAATGATGTTAAATTGTAAATTGAAAGGGAATAGAACATCCGATAATGAAGTTGGGGAGGATAAAAGATAGTGAACGAAAAATTATGCAATAATACTAATTAAGAACAATTAATAATCATAGCAGTAGATCTAGAATAGCATCTGAGTTATGTTACAACTATTATCTATATATATATAAAATCCCTATGTGCGTCCATGTGTCCGTGTGTGGGTGTCTTCTGGTGAAGTGCGCGTGCGCGGGCGATGGTGCGACGCGCGATATTACTGTCAGAGAAAGTTAGAGGCGTTTTAAGGAAATACAAACCAGTATTACTGCGAGAGGAAATTAAAGGTACACAGTAAAGTGACACATATTACAGCCACATACAAGCCAGTATTACTGTCAGAGGAGATTAAAGGCATATTACCAACGCGCACGCCTGTATTACCACCAGAGAAAATTAAAGGTATATTACGGACGTACAAGCCAGCGGACGTACAAGACGGTATCCTTCAATAAGGGCGCGCACAAAAAGGCGAGCCTCAATTGGGTGTAGCGAATAAAGGCGCGTGTAAATAAAGATCTGCACCTTTGTTGCTCTTCACATATTCCAGAGCCATTTGAACTAAATTATCTACGAACGCCTTTATTCGCCGCGCTCAATTGAGGTCGCCCTTTTGAAGCTCGCCTTTTTGTGCGCGCCCTTATTGAATAGAGCCGTACAAGACAGTATTACTGTCACAGAAAATTAAAGACACACAATACACGGCGGCAGCCCTCGAAGAACGGTCAGCTCAGCAAGTAAACATCAACAAAAGAAAGGCTGAAAGAAAGAAAAATACGACCAACAAAAAGAATGAGGTCAAAGTCCCTTGCCATTTAATATAGAGTGTTCCTACTAATGTTTATGCACTACTGTTCTAGCGCCCGTTATTGTAACGGGCTAAATGACTAGTAACTCATAAAAGGGATCAGACACCAATGGTGGGGCACATATAGCAACATATTGAAGTTAGAAATGTTGTGAGTGTCAAAGAATAGTGAAATCCATCAAGATGCTATATAGAATTATAATATAATCTGATGCTATGATACCAACTGCATGGATTCAGTGGTATTTAGATACAACACTAATTATGTAAGACATAACAGGAGATCTCCACCTACACCACTGGTAAGATATAATGATCACTACTTAGTAACACCATGTTAAATGTAACTGTTTGTCCAAGTGTACTGTAACGTATTATTGTTAATATTTATTTACGCTGGTATATTAGATGAATGAACCAGGAGCCATAGTGGCACTACACTTCACATTTCCAGAACTGTTCTTGAAATGTCTACACTGTGAAGGGGGATTGAGTACCTTTTGCTTTGTGGATAAGACCCTCAGGGATTGTTTTGTCACAGATTCAGTGACAATGGGTGGATTGTAACATGAATGTAAGTTTAATGTCACTGTGCTCTGTACAAGAAATTATTTGATAAATTCATTCACATATGTAGGCCAAAGTTAGCACACAGGGGCTGTCAGCATTTAGAAACCACTAGTCTAGCAGTTTGGAGAATGAAGGGGACAATTGCGAAGGCATTGTACTATTCCTGTATGTTAGAGATGAAATTGAATCGTTTCCATTCCTTGTTTGGAAAGGGTCTACATGTGGAGGAACCAGTATAATAAGGCTTGGACAACAGCCAAACCCTTGGAAGCCAATGGACAGACAAATGGGTGATAGCGTCATTCGTCCTGAAAAGCCTTTCAGTGCAGCAGACGAAAAATAGCAGACTCTACAGATCAAGATCCCACCTTGATAATATTGTTATGCTATTATGGCTTCTCGTCTGTAATTCCGCGTGAATCGTTAGTAAAGAAAGCTAAGTTAATTTTTCTCTTATGTGATTTTTACTGCTGTATCACTATGGGAGGGATATCGCCTTTTACATTATATCTATATAGTTTCTGGTTACTTAAAACGCCGCAATTTCAAAAGAACATATTTCCGAAGAGCTAGTGCCTCTTAAGGAAACATGATTTTAAACAGTTTATCTTTTTAAATTATTTTTATTGATTTTAATTAGAAACTGGTAACATTCCATACAGTCAAATCAAATTTAACAAATCAAAGCAAAACTCAACCCCCACCCAAGAGAAAGAAAGAATACTCTATAAAAGGAGCAAGAGAAGAAGGGTATTCATGTCCCCAAAATAGAAAAGAAGCTTATTCTAAAATGTTATTGATTAGATCTAGCCATATTTTAAAAAAGACAAACCCTCTAAGTGAGAATTTTATATTTTTTCAATTTCAAGTAGTATAGAACATTGGTTACCCACTGATTGAAGAGTGGTGAGGTGGGATTCTTCCAGTTGAGCAAGATGAGTCAACATGTAGTGAAGTGTAGTAGTGTAGTAAAGAAAATTACAGTTTGCTTGTCCTACTTCACTCTAACGCCATCTGGGAGTGCACCAAACACAGCAGTTAATGAGTTAGGAGTGATAGTGACATCAAGGCTGTCTGATATGCATGCAAAGATATTTGTCCAAAATGTTGTTAATTTGGTGCTTGCCAAGAACATATGGCCCAGTGAGGCTTGAGCTAGATTGCAACATTCACAGGTTGAATCTTTCCCTGGAAACATTTTGGACAATTTTAAACAAGACAGCTTGATAAAAGATTTTTTAAGTTGAATGACTGGATGCGGCGGCATGGTTGCGCAGTGGGTAGCGCTGCTGCCTCACAGTTAGGAGACCCAGGTTTGCGTCCCGGGTCCTCCCTGTGTGGAGTGTCTGTGTGGGTTTCCTCCGTGTGCTCCGGTTTCCTCCCACAGTCCAAAGACATGCAGGTTAGGTGGATTGGCGATTCTAAATTGTCCTTGGTGTGTGTGTGTGTGTGTCCTGCGGTGGGTTGGCGCCCTGCCCAGGATTGATTCCTGCCTTGCTCCCTGTGTTGGCTGGGATTGGATCCAGCAGACCCCCGTGACCCTGTAGTTAGGATATAGCAGATTGGATAATGGATGGATGGATGGATGACTGGATGCACTGGAGATATGGAGCTGTATATTATGTACATGGCTGCCTTCCACTCCTTTACTGAAATATTAAGTGACAGATCCTTTTCCCAATGTATTCTGGGGTCTTTGGAAGGAAGAGACTTTGAAATATTTTTATAAATTGTAGAGATGCTGTCCAAGCTGGAAGGTGAGGAAAACTGGGCAGGTTCTGTTTTAGCAAAGTTTCTAACTTGAAAGTAGAGGAGGATTTGTGTTGATGAGGAGTTCTATTTGAAGTGTAATTGTTAGTAGGATGCAAAGATATTATCTATGTACAAGTCTCCGTTTTAATCCCGGACATTTTCCAGACATTGAATAGTTATTATGTTTGAGATGGTGATGAACGGTGATTCTTATGTAGAGGTGCAAAAGATACAAGCTTATCTGTCTTAAAGTGCTTTCTACGTTGACTCCATATTCTGAGAGAATGAAGAGTAATTGAATTATTAGTGTAATGACGGTAGTTTGTATTAACCAGGGCACAAAGCAGGGAATATAAATAGGTGCGGCAAGATTTTATTTCTATTGCAGACCAGGCTTGCAGATATTCATCAATTTATGTTGATGTCTAGATCTTCATAGCTTTTATGTTTGCCACCCGTTAATTAAATTGAAGGTTAGGCAGTGCCCCCTTCTGCTTTAGGTCGATGTGGAGTCATCCTTTGGATGCATGGATGTTTCGAATTCCAATAAATGAAGTTATTATTGAGTCTAATTTCTTAAATAAATTACTTGTTAATGTATATGGAGATGCTTTGAAATAGGAAGAGCAGCTTGGGAAGGATGGTCATCTTAACAATGTTTAATTTTTTCAATGCAGACAGCAAAAGTTTGTTGAAAAAGAGCTTTAAACTTACTTGTAGTATTTACCTCTAGATATTTAAATTGATCTAATGGGATAAATGGTAGTGTCTAGCCTGATGTTATGTGCTAGAGAATTCACTGGAAAAAGCATGCTTTTATTCAAACTGATTTTAAGTCCAGATGTATTAAACAGTTTATCTTATTAGGCAGTTAAAAGCAGTTTTGATTTAGTTTCTTGCAGATTATGAAAAGATACTGAAATGAATTGCTGGGTAAGGTAGGATAGGGGATAGGAAAAAACACAGTAAACAAAACTGGAACAGGCAAAGGAAGTAGCAATTACATCACAATACTAGTATGAGAGGAAGGGCACCAACACTGGATGGTAAACCTTGTATATTTACTGAACTTCCTGAAGAGACACAAACACAGAAATACAGAATTTCAACCAGGGTTCAGTGTGACTGACATGGTGTTAGTTGACTTATTGTCCAACTCATTAAGTAGCACAACACTGTAGTGCAAGAGACAAAGCAAAGTCACCCTTTCTAGTTAAGCAGCTCAAAAGATCCCAAAATATCTAGTTATTTAAGCTCTAAGGAAGGTTAAGGCACTGTAAGAGTGCTTTATACTATGTTGGCCCAGGCATGTTATAGGCCTATCCCTGACATGATTTCTGGAATTGACTAAAAGTGACCCTGGATGAGACATAAGTTGCTTTTAAGGTAAAGTCAGGAGACTGCATGGGACAGAAGGATCATGCCACAAGAAATAATATGAAAACCAAAAATTGTAGTCAAAAGTAACATGCAAAGCTCAAATTCAAATAAATAAATAAATAATAACTACACTAACAACCACAAATCACTTTTAGGAAATCCAGAATTTTGGACATTTACCTTCAGTAACTTGAAGGAAATATGATCATTTCCAACTAATATGTAATTAATTTTGATTAACATTTTTTTTCACACAAATTACACTTTTTTTAAAAATTTTATTTATTCATTTTATTGTAATCATTCCATACAAATAGATCAATTTATAACAAAAAAAAATTGAAGACAAATCAAACCCCACCCCTGAGAAGGAGAGCTTAGCCAAAGGAGAATTGCTTAGGGCTTTTTAATAAGGCAACAATAAACAAAAGAAAGGAAGAAATATATATAGGTAAATAAAAAATGGAGAAGGGAAATAAATGCGGTAATAGTTATTTCTCTTATTCTAAAATAATATTGATTAGATCCTGCCAGGGTTTTGAAAAAATTCTGTACAGATCCTCTAACTGAGAATTAGATTTTTTCCAATTTCAAATAATATAAAGCATCGGTTTCCCACTGACTTATCAGAGGAGAGTTAGGATTCTTCCAATTTAACAAAATAAGTCTGCGTGCCAAAAGTGTAGTGATTGCAATCACTGTTTGCTTGTCCTTCTCCACTTCAAGTCCGTCTGGAAGAACACCAAACACAGCTGTTAATGGGTTAGGATTGATTGTGACCCCAAGGCTGTCTGAAAAGCACTTAAAAATTTTGGTCCAAAATGATGTTAGTTTGGTGCAGGCCCAAAACATGTGACCCAATGAGGCAGGAGCTTGGTTGCAGCGTTCGCAGGTTGGATCTTGCCCTGGAAACATTTTGGACAGTTTTAAGCACACAATTACACTTTTTAATTGAACAGCATCCCTAGTTTCAATGAAATAAAAAGAATGTATATTTTAATAAATAGAATGTAGGAGCACAGAGTAAAGAAAAGCAATGTGGCAGAATAAACACATGTATCATTTTGATAATGTTAATTCTCTCTGTGTTTCTTTTTAAATTTTAATTCCCTCTTTCCTTTAAGTAATTATATTGTTAATTATAACTATGTGAGGCCAGACCTCAGATTGAGTAATTACCCTCAAGTGGTGTTGCTAATCTTTATTGTAGTACTGGATGGCTATATCAAGTTCTTGCTGTCACAGCTCCCTGTTCATCTGTTCCCTTTGGCTTTCTTTGTTTGGTTTAGTTTTGTAGTCTACTGTCCATTTCATTTCTTGCTTTGCCAAGTTTTGACATTTTAGCTTTGCTATTTAGCTTTTTCTAGTTTAGGACTTTTGACCCTTTCATTTTCTATTCTGGCGTTTTGACATATTTACTATAAATATGTGGAAAGGAAAGAGAAGAAGTGAAGATAACTTATTTTATGGGTAGGAAAAAAAATCAGAAATATATGATAAGTGGACATTGGCTGTGCAAGATACAAAGGTAATGTACTGTTGTGAATGAAGGCAGTAAAATAAATAAAAGCAGTAAAACAAAAAACAAGCAAAACTGTCCTGCAATAATTGGAATGGTAAATCTTTGCCTATGTGGTAAGTTTTCAGCCTAACACTGGACTATGGGAACAAGATATAGTCATTTAGTCCAAGGAAAATGAAAGGACTTCCCTCATAATGCAGCAGAGAGAAAAACGTTTTACTTCAATTGCTCTCACCTGTTAAGGACAAAAGAAGACATATCTACACCTTAGCCACATTATCAACCACGTGATGAGCACTAAGCAGATGATGAATCCACCATAGCTCAAGAGCAGCAAGGGAAACCTATTAGTACAGAACACAAAAATACTTACATCACCACCAAGTCCATTTACAAAGTTTACAAAGCATTTGCAAACGATGTAATGCATAGGGTACACATACGTCACCACCCTAATCAATGTCTTTAAATCAGTGTGCTTTCAGTTAAGTGAATATTCATATAAAGCTGAGGTGTTATACGTCACCTGTAAAGGTATGTAAATATGTATGGTAGCTTGAAACACATAACAATTTGAGGTACTTGCTTGAAACCCTTAGAATACTGAAGATGAATAATAGGTGGAAGTTCATTTAGTAACATTGTTTTTCTAACTTTTTTTTTAATGGTGATGTAATACTCTGCCTTTCTGTGATGAAGTGTATGACTGTACAGTATTAAGGTGAAAACCTTAAGTGTATGATGCCACATGTGTGTTGTAACAAATTCAGTAAACCTTTAAGTATAGGTGCATCTCACTGGGGCATCTGTATTGAGAGCAGTGTTTTCAGCTTGGTTCTTTTGATTGGTAACAAAGTGTTGTTCTAGTTTTGTTATATGCTATGGTTTATTTTTAATTTTACTGACTACTTTTTTGGGCTTAATTGCACTGATTTATCTGCATCTGTTTTTGTTGCTTGTTGACCATTTTCTCTTTGTTTCATGAGTGCTGCCCCCTCGGTTTGTGCTGCTAATTAGTTTGATATTTGTTGGCTGAACTCAATTAGCTTCTCCATACTAAAATAATTTTACTACTGAATCAGTTGAGACATGAGCTCTCCTGTGCAGAATTCCTCTTGTAAAGATGACAAGTTTACCTATGTGAGTCCATCGATCAAGACAACAGTTACTCTTATTCAACCAGATACCCTGTTTCTCTTTAATCATTTATTCCACAACATGTATTTACAGGACATCCCTGTGATTAATATTACATTTTTCTATCATCCCTTCAACAGGAAAGGATATAGTGCCAACAATATTTGTCTGCTTTGTCATACACAAACTCTTTTCTCTGGCTTCAACTAACTCTCTTCAATTAACTAACTAAATAACTGTCATTCCACTGGAAGCGGTGGAGGGGCAGGTATGTGTGTCTACCTTCAAGTACCATGCAATCCTACCCCCTCCTTCCCTATCAACATAAATGTTGGTCTTTACCATCTTCCGTGTCTGATAAGGAAATTCCACAATAAGCTGGACATGCCACTCTCCTCCACCATAGATCATGGCAGTCCACTTCTAATCCTTGGGGACCAGAACATCCATCTGGACAGTCCTCATCCTACAGACTTCCCTGGTCATCTTTGCTGTTTTAGCCAGATACAGCTCCACACCCCACCGACCCACAAAGCTGGTAAACCACATTACCTCTCATGGAAGTGCAATCCCACCAATATAACTGTCATTCCCCTAACACACATTTGACCATTTTTTTATACAGTTATCTTTACCCCTTCCCTTTTCTGCCATTGTGAATTCTCCCACTGTGTCCTTCTACCATCACCTCACCTTGCCCCTCTCCCATTCATTTTTCTTTCCTATTCTGTTCTGCCGACCACATATTTCTTGATGCCAATGCTACCACAGACACTGGGTTCTCAGCTCTGTCATCATGTCTAGACACTATCTGTCCTCTTTCCTTCAGGCCTGCATGTGAAAAACCCTCCTGCCCATGGTTTTCTGAACCTCTGTGCAGCAGTTAGACAGCTTAGGAGCTTAGGACAGATTTAAAGAAATGGAGGAAGTCTAGGCTGACCAAGACAAGTATCGATCTCTTTTATCCTCCTCCATTTCTGCCACTACAAATGCCAAGGTATGTCTCTTCTAGTGCAAGATTAACAACATTATTGATACTTATAACTTCTCCTATACTTTTATCTTTCTCCTCTGGTTTTATCTGGGCCTGGAGAGATACCAAGGTTATCCGTCTCTCCAGGTAAAAGGGTGAGAGACATTGAGGCAGTGGTGACCTTAGGGCTCTAAAGGTTTACCTCTCGTAGGCCATTGTCTCATGGGCTTGTATTTAATATCCCTAAGCCTGCTTAACCCTTCACTGAAACAGTTAAATTGACACCAACCTCCAACTGTTCTTTTGAAGTCAAAAAATGTAAGACATTTAAGGATCTAGCCCAGATTAAAATTAGAAGTATTTATCTTATTTTTTCAAACACAAAAAAAATACAAAAGATTGAATGCAAAATATAACTAATAAATAAAATAATATTCTTGCAACAGTTCATTAGTGATGACACAGATTTTGACCTCTCTCTCTGTCTTCAAGATCATCTACTGTATATTTCTTTCAAATCTCATTGGATTGTTATTTTGAATTTTTGTTGAAAAGTTTTTGGAAACTCTTTCTTCTTACTCAACTTTTGTCCCATCTAGGACTTTCCCTATTGAGATGGTGTAATTCTTATTTTGACAAAGATAGTTTCTTTTAATGTCTAATAATCCTTAACACCTCACTGGTATACAGTGATTTTGGTGCCAACGATGTCTGAACGGTTTTATATTAAGTTTATGGTGCTGATTAAGAATATGACTTTGGTTTTCCAGATTGGCTCTAGTTTCTGAGATATTTAATAGATAATTAATTAACGCAACACGTTTGAAAAGCATTAAGAATTGCAAGAATATTTTTATTTTAGTTACAACTAGTAAGTAAACAGTCTAACATCATACAAAAAAGAAATTAAAAATAACAGTGACAGGAAAAAAGTTATGTATGATTTGATTAATGCAATATTAATTAATTATTAATTGTTATTAATGTCAATGCTTCAAAAAACGCTGTTTATGCGATTTCCTTTTATGTGTATCATCAGGACAATCACATTGGAGACTTCAACAGTAGTCTGCCATCATGTGTATGTCCCATCTGCCTTGATATCTCTCCTCCATCACCTCCATATATTGGTGGAACCTTTCGCCTTGTCCCTCACTGAAGTCTCCAAGGTTATCTGGAAATCTGTTTAAATGGCTATGGAGATAGTGCATCTTTATGCACATATTAACTCCCAAATTTCTGAAGTTAGCAAGCATATCTTGCACCAGTTCTTCATAATCGTCTGCTCTGTGATTACTCAAGTAGTTCTTCACAACACAGACAAAACTCTTCCAGGCCGAAGCCTCAGTGTCATTCATGCATTTGGTAAAATTAGAATCGTTCATGAGTTTACGAATCTGAGGACCATCAAAGATTCCAGCTTTTAGTTTTTCCATGCTCAGTCCAGGGAATGATCTACAAATGTACTTGAAGCAATTACCCGTTTTGTCCAAAGCCCAAACAAATTGCTTCATCAATCCTAGCTTAATATGAAGCGGTGGGAGAATGATTTTTTTCTTGTCCACCAGCGGCTTGTTGATGATATTCGCAGTGGCAACAATCATTTCTTCCCTTGTAGGCCATGACACTTTTGTCCAATGATCTTGCTTTGCCCTGCTATCCCAGAGGCACATGAAGCATGGGTATTTTGTGTATCCAGATTGCTGTCCAAGCAAGAAGTTCACCATCTTCAGATCAACACAAATCGACCACTGATGTTCATGATAACGGATTTTCTGTAATACGATTTTTACATTTTCATATTCTTCTTTAGGTTTTGTTGAGTGAGCAACGGGAAGAGACGCATAACGGTTACCATTGTGCAAGACAACACATTTCAAGCTTCTATGGAGCTGTCTATAAAAAGCCGTCAGTCTTCTGGTCGATATTCTGTTAGTCCCATTTGATGTACAATTCCTGGGATATCATTGCAGTATACAAGTTCTTCCTCTTGGTTGAAATATGGGAGAAGTCTCTCTTCCCTTGTCCGATAGGCTGTAATTTTAACTTCTGCCTTTATAAGATTTCGTTCATTAAGTCTGGACGCTAAAAGTTCAGATGCTTGCTTGGACAGATGTAAGTCTCAAATCAGGTCATTGAGTTCTTTTTGGCTTAATGGTTGAGGAGTCAAAGAGCTTCCCTCAAATTCACTTCCACTGCTACTACCTGCCATACACTCCAATCCCTGCCTCTCTTTAGAGTCTGACAGTGGCTGGTTTGGTAGTCTGGTAAACACTGGTATGGGAACGTCATTGCCATGTGGAATAGGTCTTGCTGATTCCCAATCAGGATAATCCCACCGAGCTTTCTTGTAACAATTAAAGCCTTTAATCTTTACAACACAAAAATAACAATCCTCATGGTGGTTTTTCAGTTCTCTCCATACCATTGGCACACCAAAGTTTAAACTTTTTCTTTCACCTTTTGTCCACTGTTGTAGGTGCTCCACACATGTTTTGCAAACCATTTTTGGAGCCCAAGACTTATCCTGGTCTCCAAGCTGTACTCCAAAATAAGCCAGGTATATTCGATGCACAAAGTCTGTGATATTTCTTCTTTGTTTTTCAGCCATGTACTCTCCACAGATGTAGCAGAATACATCAGGATTGTTGATGCAGGCTCTTCTTGATGAAGTCATAATTTTTGCATGTATTTATATACTTATTAAGACAAAACTTTTGGGTATAAACCAAGACTGGGTTGACAAACTTATACTGTAGCCGACTTCTTTCCTCTGCAAATTCACAGTTGAATTCTGGCTCCAAAAAGTCACTTTATAGCATTGTAGGCCTACAAATTGAAATACAAAATAATTATATGGGATATTTCATTACCTAAGACACTGTTAAAGAGTTAAAAGACAGACCAAAAGCTATTGCATTTGTTATCACACACAAGTCGCATTGGGGGAATGCATTATTTTCATGGATGTCCATTATCTCAAAAACTAGAACCAATTCAGTAAAAGTAATGGGATTTTTTGAATTCAGCACCCTCAAAATACCCTAAATCCATTCAAAAAACCTTGGTACCTGAAAAAAAATTTTTTGTAGACCTGTGAATGTTTTTCTTTATAGAGGTAATACTTCCTTATTTTTCATTTTGTTTTCGTTTCTGCTTGTTGTTAGCTTTATATTCAATCTTATCTAAAAAGCATTATTATGATTAAATAATCTATTAATTGTTTCAAAGCTTTATATTTGAGTCTATTATTATCTTATTCACTCCAGTCTATTTTTGGCCTAATTCAGTTCTTGAGCTTGAGCTGGTGGACTAGGGTGATCTGTTTTCTTGATACCTCAACCCTTCACCACTTCCCACTTCCTTGCTGTTGATTACTTTGCTATCTTTTTCATGAAAAGGTGGAAGCCATTAGCAGTGAAATTCTCATCTCCCTTGCCAATTAGTCTGTTTCTTCCCAAACACAGCACATCATTCTCCTCTTCCTCATTGTTCCCCACCAATGTCCTTTCTAGTCACCCCACTACCTGTCCACTTAATGTCATCCCCTCATATCTCCTCCAGGTTCATTCTCCCTCACTCATTTCTGCAATTACACGTATCATTAATTCTTCACTCAACACAGGCACTTTTCATCCTGTGTTCAAAAAAATCCTAATAATTCCACTTCTTAAAAAGCCCATTTCACGTAGGCAATTACAAACCAGTCTGTTTCCTATCCTTTCTATCTAAAACACTTGAATGTGCTGTCTCTAACCAAGTAGCCTTTTTCTTTCTTCAGAACAGATTACTGGATCCTATCTTTTCTCTGCCTTTGACAAAATTAACCATCAAATTCTCCTTTTCACCATCTCTGTCCTAGGCGTCACAAATAGTTTGAATCCTACCTCTTGGGCAGATCCTACCTTGTTTTCTAGAGAGAAAAAATGTCTAAAGTGCATCAGATAAGCATGAGGGTGCACACTAGGATTGGTGCTGGGTTCTGTCCTCATCTGTGTGTACAGCGCCTCACTAGATTCCACCATCCAATCCCACGGTTGCTCATATCAGTGCTGTGCTGATGATACACACCTGTATCTGTTGTTTCCTCCAGAGTACCACACAATGTCAGCTAGAATGTGCCTCATTGATATGTCAACCTGAATGTAGGAACATCATCTCAGCCTTGCAAAGACAGACACCCTTGTGATTGCAGCTAGTCCATCTATTCCATCTCTGCTCAGCTTGGATCATTATCACTAATACCTACTAAGTCAGTATGCAACCTTGGGGTGGTGATTAAAGACCAGCTATCCTTCACTGACCAAATTGCATCTGTCTCTTGTTCATTTCATTCACATTCACTCTATAAAAAGTCCACAAAATCAGACCATTTCTGATGGAATATGGACCACAACTTCTGGCCCAGGCACTAATCTTTTCCTGCCTCAACTATTTCAACTCTTTACTGGGAGGAGTATATTTGTGTGCTGCCAGGCTATGGCAGATGATTCAAAATGTAGCATCATGTCTTGCATTATACAATACAATACAATAAAATTTATTTTTGTATAGCCCAAAATCACACAAGAAGTGCCGCAATGGGCTTTAACAGGCCCTGCCTCTTGACAGCCCCCCAGCCGTGACTCTCTAAGAAGACAAGGAAAAACTCCCAAAAAAAACCTTGTAGGGAAAAAATGGAAGAAACCTTGGGAAAGGTAGTTCAAAAAGAGACCCCTTTCCAGGTAGGTTGGGCATGCAGTGGGTGTCAAAATAAGGGGGTCAATACAATACAATACAATACAATATAATACAATACACAGAACATAACAAATCCTCAATACAGTATAGAAATAAACATTTTAGAAGTACAGAGCAGAATTTAACAGTAGATGATATCACATAATAAGAATGGGATTTGTTTAGAGTCCTGGAGACCTCATCCATTAAGCTGGCTCCCCCATTTGACCATTCCACGGCTGAAACAGCGCTGGGCCACCCAATCCGATGAAAGGACCCCTCTTTCCCACGATTCCCGCGATCCTCCATCAGGGATGACTTTACCTTAGGCAGGCAAAACAACTTAGCAGGTGGGCCATGGCACCAAGTGCCACATTTGAGTACTGAGAAGAGAAACAGAATAGGTGAGGGTTAGTATCCAATTATAACTATCATATTACTTATGTTTTAGTGCTAATGACTAACAACAGCGATGCAGTCTGTACAGTTAATCAGCAGCTCTAGTCAGGATATTCTAAACTGAAGCAGTCTTCAGCCGGGATTTAAAACCTGAGACCGAAGGGGCATCTCTTATAGTAGCAGGCAGACCATTCCACAGTTTAGGGGCCCTGTAACTAAAAACTGGCCTCCCACTGTTATTTTATTAATCCTTGGAATCATAAGCAGACCGGCATCTTGAGATCTTAATGTGCGCTCTGGTTTGTAAGTCATGTTAAGTTCAGACAAGTAAGCCGGACCTTGGCCATTTAATGCTTTATAAGTTAAAAGGAGAATTTTGAAATCTGCCCTAAACTTAACTGGGAGCAAGTGTAAGGATTTAAGAACTGGAGTTATGTGTTCGTTTTTTTCGTGTTCTTGTAATAGTTCTTGCAGCAGCATTTTGGATTAACTGGAGGCTGTATAAAGAACAGTTTGAACATCCATTGAACACCGCATTGCAGTAGTCAATCCTACTAGAAATAAAAGCATGTATTAATTTCTCAGAATCCTGTTTATTTAGAAAGCGCCTTAATTTCCCAACATTTTTAAGATGGAAGGAACATGTTTTGGACAACTTCGTAATATGCGTTTTAAATGACATGCTAGAGTCAAAGATAACTCCTAGATTGCGGACTGATTCAGTAAAATTAATGGGGTTTCCAACTGAGTTAAATGATGACAAAATATTGTTGTGATCAGCATCATTCCCCCCAACAATTAACAACTCTGTTTTATCTGTATTTAAAGACAAGTAGTTCTCATTCATCTACTCCTTTAATTCACTAACACAACCAATTAAAGACAACATCGGAGAAACTTCATTTGATCTAAATGAAAGGTATAACTTGGTGTCATCTGCATACGAGTGAAAATTAACATTATATTTCCTAATGAGAGATCGCAGTGGAAGAATGTAAAGTGAAAACAGTAAAAGTCCCAGTACTGAGCCCTGCGGGACAAAATATTGAACTTCGGTGTATAATGATGGAGTACTGTCAGCACATTTCTGTACATATTGGAATCGATTTGATAAATAAGAACTAAACCAAGCGAGCATGGTGCCTGTAAGCCCAACATCATTTTCTAGCCTGTGTAGTAAAATAGAATGGTCAGTGGTGTCAAATGCTGCACTTAAGTCCAACAACATAATTACAGTGGAGTTTCCTTCATAAGAAGATATCAGAATGTCGTTTACAACCCGCGTTAGTGCCATTTCTGTACTATGACCAGTGCGGAAACCAGACTGGAATTTCTCAAAAAAATTGTAATGTGTAAGATGTGACTGAAGCTGACTGGCGACTACTTTTTCTAGTATTTTAGAGAGAAACGGTAAATTTGAAATAGGCCTATAATTATTTAGTAGGTGTGGGTCTAGGTCTGACTTTTTAAGTAATGGTTTAATGACTGACACTTTTAGTGTATCAGGTACTGTGCCATGCAATAATGAACTATTGATAATGTTTAGAATATTCACTGCAAGAACATCCATTGCACCTTTTACTAGTTTTGTTGGCACTGGATCTAGGGAACAAGTAGTTGGCTTCATTTTAGAAATTAAAGTTAAGACTTCCTGCTCAGTTACGGGATTAAAATTACTAAAGTGCTGAATGCAATGTGAGGCAGGGTCTGCTAAGCTAATATGCGGTTTATACTGTGATGCTGAGATCTGGGATCTTATATTTTTAATTTTCTCATTGAAGAAGTTCATAAAGTCTGAACTGCTAATATCTGTTGGTATTTTGCACTGTTGATATGAATTTCCATTTGTTAATTTAGCCACTGTTCTAAACAGTACCCGAGGATTTTTATTATTGCTATCTATTATTGTAGAATAGTATTCTGAGCGAGCTTTAAAGAGGGCTTTTTTATATTTATTAACACTCTCTGTCCATGCAATTTGAAAGACATGTAGCTTTATTGTTCTCCATCTGCGCTCCAGTTTTTGACACTCTAATTTAAGAGTGTTTTCATTAAACCAGGGAAAGTTTCTATGTGCTTTGATCACTTTTGTTTTAAGGGGAGCCACTGTGTCCAGATGATATGCGCACATGTCAATACTCCTTTCAATTTGCTACGATGGCTGGTACACATTAAGTTTAAATCATTGATACTTGCCTGCAGGATAATCAATGGATCAGAACCCATGTAAATGGAGGCACTCATGAGGTCTGCTATGAATGGAGTCTGGTGAGGCCACCTCTGCACGGCATCGACTCTCAGTCCAAACTTCCTTGTTGTGCAAATATACTGTATGTCTAATTAATAATGGCTTTGATAGGTTCATGTAACTTAGGAAAGATTAACTAGCCTTATGTTGTTCTCTTTGGTTGAAACCTTTTTACTTGTGATGATCAAATTTGTAACCTTGTCCTGAAGCACTTCTTTCAAAACAATTCCTCAGGCTGATGTTTACTTGATTATGTTGACCACTTTTGTAAGTTGCCTTGGATAAAAGCTTCTGATAAATGACTAAATGTGTACGTTATATTTATTGCTTGGAAACATGAGAAGGAATCACAGTTTCCCATTACTGAGCATGCTGCACTTTGCTGCAACATTAAAAAAATATAAACTTTAACTTTGTTTGGACTTTAACCCATGAGGTTTTATGCCCCTCTTTATTGCTTTCTCTGGTCTTCAACTCCCTTTCTTTGGTCTTCCTTTTTTTGGTTTTACCCCAATTCTCCATTATTTTGTTACCTCATACTGTAAGTTCTCTTAGTTCAACACCCTGAGGCATATGTGATGAAAGCTTAGCAGCCAAAACTTTTTACTTTTCAGTCTGGAAAAAAGATTCTTCTTTATACATGCTATTTTTATTGAATTGCCTATCACTTTCAATAACAGAATTGAAGATATTCTAAATAAACCCAGTTTTTTTTGCAACTAAGATGCCACCATGTATTTGATTGTTTCATTTTCTTTGGATATTGCCTTTTAAATTACTAATTTATATCGACACCAGGGAAAGGTCATTTCAGCTTTGACCAGCAACAACAGTATTATTCTTGAATTGCTCTTCAGTTAGCCCAACAGACAAACTCAATAAAAGAATGCATACACTCACAGTTGGAAACTTTGCATCAGTCAACAATTCACTTGTAACTTGTATTTTATATTCACCAGCAGAAAACCATTGGCTTCCTGATAGACATTTCAAAACCTCACCTAAGGAGCATCATCCATCTGGAATGAAAAAATGTTCATTTAACTTGATTAATCTCTGGGTGCAAAATAGTCTAGTAAATATGCAATATTTTCACCACTATTAATAATTTTGCAAAGTCGTGCCAGTTCTTTAATGAATTTGATTTGCCTCGTGTTTCATTACTTATAATAAATATTAAATATATTATTTTGTTCAATAATAAAATGATGAAAAATACAATTTTAAACTAAAATGCAGTAAGCACATTCAAATGCAAAAAAGGCATATTTTGTTAATCAAATACATAATTTTAATTAAATAATGAAATTAGAATATTTACCCACTGTTATACTTATTAATATAATGCAAAAAAATGATATGGTAATGGTATCTTCATATACTTAATTTAATGTGTTATCACTAATTAACTCTGTACAATTTTAAACAAAAATTTGGCAGACAATTTACTTCCTAAATGAAATGTTACATAACATTCACCAAAATTCATTTCTAATTCTGAATCCTTAATTGGGTCATACAGTGTATTACTTGTGAAATAAAAAAACTCTAAATTATCATTATATTATCTGGTAAAACTAGATTTCTGTATTAAAAGTTTTTCCTTAACATAAAATTCTTAAACATGTTTAGTCTATTTCAGGGCTACAATGGGCACAATCCTGTCCTGGTAGCATTGAGCACTGGCAGGAGCTAGCCCTAAACAGGGCAGCATCAAGAACCATCTATTTACTGAACCCATTTAATACTATTTTTGAAGCAGGGGAGCATATACCTATTCTAACTAAATTCAAGAGCAAACCTCCACTCACGAATAACAAACCTATTAGTGGTTGTCAATGAACCTAACATGCCCAGATACTTGAGATGTGGGAGAAAATCTAACACACAGGAAACACATAAAAATCACATACAGGCCATGTCTATTCTGGAATAAAACCAAGTCTCCTGGAGCTGTTAGGTACTAACCACTGTGACACTATACCATGCTGGAACCATTTTATTGCTATTATATACTTACCAAGATTTTCTAATTTATTTAACAAGACTGTTTAGCACGTCTTCTATGGAGATTCAAATACATGAAAATAATACCTGGTCTGGCTGCTCTTTGCATGTATTTCTCATGTTCTCTCTTTGTTTATATGAGTTTTCACCGCAACAACAACAACATTTATTTATATAGCATGTTTTCATACAAATGATGTAGCTCAAAGTGCTTAACAAAATGAAAAAAGAAAAATGTAAAAATAAGGTAACGCAATACTAAGTAACAAAGAATAAAGTAAGGTCTGATGGCCAGGGAGGACAGCAAAAACAAACAAATCTCCAGAAGGCTGGAGAAAATAACAAAATCTGCATGGGTTCCGAGGCCACGAGACCGCCCAGCCCCCACTGGCCATTCTACCTAACATAAATGATCACAATCATTCCTCATGGTTTACATGCTTCTTGTGGAAGAATTAGATGATGATGGTCATGTGGACATCTGTGTGTGCTAGGTTTAGCACTAGAATTACCAAAGTTTACAGCTCACCTTAAATTCTCTTGCACCTCTCCGTCAGCGTCTTTTGTCTTGTAAATGTGTTAATAAGCCCAAGCAGCCTACTATCCCATCCTCCCACCGCTGCCGCAAATGCAAAAACCTCTCCCAGCTCAAGTCTGGTTTATCAGGGAGTGAAGTAGTACCTAGAGCTGTATAGGCTAAAAAAATATATTGTTATTTGGAACACATGCATTTCACGTGTGTTCCGTGTCTACAAAGATCTATGTAAGTGTAGGATGACAGGAAATGCAATAAATGTTGAACACATACTGAAAAGAGAAACTTTTTCCATGTTTTAGTAGTAACGACAAAATGTAGATATGAAGTGTATAATGTGTGAAGACTAAAGTCCAAATATCAAATAAACACTTTCACAAGAGTTATATAACAGAACAAGTGTGCTTTTATTCAAGACTATAACCAAAGAAAAAGAAATCAGGTTAGTGTGGTTCGTTGTAGTGACTTTTTTGTTAGTACAGCGGTAAGAACTGCTGACTCCTATTCAAAGGGCTGCCGTTCAAGCCTCCCCACTTCTCAAAATAAACTTTTTGAGTAGTGAGCTGCTGTTATTGCTTACTATTATACAATAAAAACATACATTTGATTTGAGTCTGTAACAGCAGGTGTAAATGTATGGTACTTGTAAAGGTTAGCGTTTTTTTTATTCAGTTTTATTTGCTCAGTCGCGTTCACACTCGTCCCCGATCTGACACTGCTGTTTTCAAATAAAGACGCGGTATGTTAGAGGTGAACTCAGATTGGAGAAAGTGAACAGAAGAACCCCCCACAAGAAACGTCCACTCACGTATAAGAACAATGCAGCTGCACCAGGCGTAAAGGCGAAAGATGACACCATGGATGCACCAAGAGGTCGGGTGTCATCCTGCCAGTTAGTCTGCCCCTCCCTGTCCTCCAACAAAACAGCACGGCTTACAGAGCTCACCAACATATTGTGCAAAGTCCTGCTTCTCATTATGTTTTGTGGTCTTTACATAAGAAACATTTATATGTTACTTATATAAAAGCCAGATTGAATGTTATTTACCTTGATTTATTTACTTATCTTCCTACAGCTTAAAGTCACAAGTAGATTGCAGAGCTTCCTCTGTTTGATCGACAGGGGCATGCTCACAAATTACATGTGTAATGCCATGAAAAATGCCTGCTGACACTTCAGTATGCGATCAATGGTACAAGAATGCAGTCAGACTTCATTTTTGGGCACATACACCATCCAGACCTAAACACTCGTGTGGAGAGTCATTCGCGTACTGAAGAGTCTATAGCTGCAGGTGGAAGCTGCCGTCAGACTTTTGCAGTCACTGTACTTTGTATATAAAAGTCAGATCGAATGCTATTTACCTTGATTTATTTACTTATCTTCCTACAGCGTAAAGTCACAAGCAAATTGCAGAGCTTCCTGTGTTTGATCAACACGGGCACGATGACACAGTACTGAAGTACCATACATTTACACCGGCTGTTACAGACTCAAATCAAATGTATGTTTTTATTGTATAATAGTAACAATAAAACAGCTCACTACTCATAACGTTTATTTTGAGAAGCGGGGTGGCTCGACCTTTTGAATAGGAGTCAGCAGTTCTTACCGCTCTACCACAAAAGAAGTCACGACAACAAGCCACATTAACCCAATTTCTTTTTCTTCGGTTATAGTCTTGAATAAAAGCGCACTTGTTCTGTTATATTTGTACCTTTCCTTAAAGTGCTTATCTGATATTTGGACTTCAGTCTTCACACATTACACTGGTCAACAAGCATTTTGCTACTGGGATTCTTTCACATGTACTTTAACAAATTTCACTTGCTGACTCCAAATCTGAAAACTGTTTCCGTCCAGCACGTCCCGTTTTTTAGTTATGATGTTCCAGTTCAGGCAACACGGTGGCGCAGTGGTAGCGCTGCTGCCTTGTAGTTAGGAGACCCAGGTTTGCTTCCCGGGTCCTCCCTGCGTGGAGTTTGCATGTTCTCCCCGTGTCTGTGTGGGTTTCCTCTGGGAGCTCTGGTTTCCTCCCACAGTCCAAAGACATGCAGGTTGGGTGGATTGGCGATTCTAAATTGGCCCTAGTGTGTTCTTGGTGTGTGGGTGTGTTTGTGTGTGTCCTGCGGTGGGTTGGCACCCTGCCTGGGATTGGTTCCTGTCTTGTGCCCTGTGTTGGCTGCGATTCACTCCAGCAGACCCCCGTGACCATGTGTTCGGATTCAGCGGGTTGGAAAATGGATGGATGTTCCAGGTCTTGGACAACAGTAGTTATACAGATAGTTATTGTCACACGGATGATTGATGACGTTAAGCCCCGCCCCCATATATGATGGGTGACTTTAAGCCCCGCCCCCAAAATATAAAAATATGAGTTATGAAAATATGAAAATATAATTTATGAAAATATGTAAATATGAAACTATAAAAATATGAAAAATATATTTTACGCTAATATAATTTATAAGCTATAAGCTCACGACACATGGCTTCATTTTATAAACACTAGATTCAAAACTAATATTAAGAAATAAACACTTATCTTGCCATCATAGCCGTGCATAGCTGTCCCTTTCTAAAAAAAGATATAAGATATTGACTCCCCCGCTCTAAGTTATAAGCTCATGAAACGTGGCTTTATTTTATAAATATCCATCCATCCATTTTCCAACCCGCTGAATCCAAACACAGGGTCACGGGGGTCTGCTGGAGCCAATCCCAGCCAACACAGGGCACGAACCAATCCCGGGCAGGGTGCCAACCCACCGCAGGACACACACAAACACACCAAGCATACACTAGGGCCAATTTAGAATCGCCAATCCACCTAACTTGCATGTCTTTGGACTGTGGGAGGAAACCGGAGTGCCCGGAGGAAACCCACACAGACACGTGGGAGAACATGCAAACTCCACACAGGGAGGGCCCGGGAAGCGAACCCGGGTCCCCAGGTCTCCCAACTGCGAGGCAGCAGCACTACCTACTGCACCACCGTGCCACCTATTTTATAAACACTAGATTCAAAACTAATATTAAGAAATAAACACTTATCTTGCCGGCACTTTCTAAAACGTGGCTTCATATTAAGAAATATACACGGATCTTGCTTGCATAGCCACGCATGGACGTGACTTTCTAAAAATGAAATATACACTTATCCTAATTGTAAGACAAGGCTGCGTGAGTGTGACTCTTTTCAAAAACCATGGAAAATAATTCACAGGACACAGGGACCTTTAGTGTTAAATTTGCAGCTGTTGAAACAGTCGATAGGTAAATCGAGACCCAGGAAGCCCCGCCATGCAAACATATGTATCTTCACCATTTGTCCACCAATTTTAAACAGTGGAATAAGACCCCTTTAGTGCTAAAAAGGAAGCACCCCGCCAAGCAGCCCTTGCTAGCAAATGGTGGGAAAAGATACTGTAGTGTTAAAAGGAAGCCCCCCACCATGCGGCACTTTGCTGGGATAAACCAACAAGTGTCTTTAGCATAGGGCCACCAATTTTAAAAGGAAGCCCTCCGCCAAGCAGCAGATGGCTACCAATTTTAAACTGTGGGAAAAGACAAGTGGAGGAGTTCAAGTATCTCGGGGTCTTGTTCACGAGTGAGGGAAGAATGGAGCGTGAGATCGACAGGCGGATCGGTGCGGCATCCGCAGTAATGCGGGCGTTGCATCGGTCTGTCGTGGTAAAAAAGGAGCTGAGCCGCAAGGCGAAGCTCTCAATTTACCAGTCGATCTATGTTCCTACCCTCACCTATGGTCATGAGCTATGGGTAGTGACCGAAAGAACGAGATCGCGAATACAAGCGGCTGAAATGAGTTTCCTCCGCAGGGTGTCTGGGCTTTCCCTTAAAGATAGGGTGAGAAGCTCAGTCATCCGGGAGGGGCTCAGAGTAGAGCCGCTGCTCCTCCGCATCGAGAGGAGTCAGATGAGGTGGCTCGGGCATCTGATCAGGATGCCTCCTGGACGCCTCCCTGGTGAGGTGTTCCGGGCACGTCCAACCGGGAGGAGGCCCCGGGGAAGACCCAGGACACGCTGGAGGGACTATGTCTCTCGACTGGCCTGGGAACGCCTTGGGATTCTCCCGGAAGAGCTAGAAGAAGTGGCCGGGGAGAGGGAAGTCTGGGCATCTCTGCTCAAGCTGCTGCCCCCGCGACCCGACCTCGGATAAGCGGGAGACAATGGATGGATGGATGGATGGATGGGAAAAGACACTATAGTGTTAAAAGGAAGCCCCCCGCCGAACAGCAAATGGCCTTTAATGCTAAATATATACGCCGCTGATAAAATTCTTGCTTTTTTTATTTTATTTAATGAAATTGGAAAATCAATACGATTATTAAAGCAGCCCACGCTATTCAGAGGTTTAAAAGCTCATTAGACCCTAAGATTCTGTCCGCGTGTTCCATTTAAAATTAAGAAAACCCCTAACATCTTTTTTAAAATAAGCGATAAGCGGTTAAATGTCAAAGACTTTTTTACATTCGGCTAATCTGTGAACAATATTATTAGATGAAATATTTTCCACTAACGACTCTCTCTTATATACACAATGATCTTTAAAAGCTGGCAAGAAAAGTTATTAAAATGGGTCTTGCTGTCTATGGTACTTGATAAAAAAAGTTGTTTATATTCCGAGTACAAACTCGGTTCTTTCCAACACTGTATTTTAGCCTCATTAATCGGGTAAATGTCAAAATAGACTTTGTTTCACATTTACAGTATATCAACTTAAAAATACACATGGCGATCTAAGAAACGGCTACACATGTAAAACGTCTGCTTTTCAATGAGGCTTCTTTGCCACTAGAAAGGGTCACCGCCCCTTAGAGGAGGAACATCAACAACTCGGCACCTATGAGCTTTCTCCGAAACGTCCCAGGTGTTTCGCTCCGCCCTTCCAAGGCGGTACGGAGCCCGAGGGGCTGCATAAAGTGTTCTGCTTAGCCCTCTACCGCCACTGAATCTTTTTCAGCTTACAAGTGCCTTGGAGAGCTTTCCATAAGATAGGCATTTTTGTTTTTTCTTCCGCAATGGCAGACAAGGGAAAAAATACTTTTGTGATTGTTGGTAAGTGTAGCATATCGAAATATGTTCCATTAACGATTGTCTGTCTTCAAACTGCTGAAATGATATTCTTTTATAAATCCACTTTCAAATCAGATAGTTCCAGCAAGGGGGTTGGGTGTTCTGATTTTTAAATGAAAAAACTGTACCTAATTGTAACGCTCAGAGTTTATAAATGTGGTATTTTTCTTATTTCAGAAGGCTGTAGTTTCTGGCCAGTTGGCTGCTCAAAAAGTGAGTCAGTTCTTCTTTCGGCCGTACTTTTAAATCGAAATGTTGTTTATAAGACCGCACCGATTTAATACTTTTAATGTCTTTAAGTATGTACAGACTTATTACTTTTTTAATGGTAATGTACAAATTATTACTTTAAAAGTACGTTCAGACTGATTACTTTTAATGGAAATGCACAAATGTATTACTTTATAGGTCCGTTCTGGCTGATTACTTTTTATTGGAATTGCCTTTAAGTACGTACAAACTTAGTCCTTTATATTTTAATTGTAGAAGAATCCGAGGCCGACCTGTATGCTTCTTTACATCTGTCAAGCACGCAATTGGTATAATTAATAGCTACCACATATTGTCTTTTTTGAGATTAAAAATTCAGTCTCAGACAAAGAGTCCCCAGAACCCCATAAGTACTACTTTCACCTGAAGGATCATGTGTGTGGAAAATAAGAGGGGGTTGAATATGTACTTTTTAACAGAATACTTGACGCCTCCAAAGAGTGGTTATTCTTCCAAAGGTTCCAGTCAGCCTCTAGAATTGGCGCAAAGGCCCTCGGACAGTCTATTATTGAACATCTTTTTCACTCAGCCCGGTAAGTTGAGCTAATTGTGCGAGTGCGCCGCAAATGTTTTTTTTCTAAAGAAAACTTAGTCTTGTTTGTTGTTTTCAGAACCAGCCTCGCCAGGATTACTGACTCAGATACTCGGGGGTTCACCTGGCTTTCTCACCCAAATAGTCAGAGAATCCAAAAGAATTGATCCCACTGCTAAGGCTGCTGAGTTGAAGGCTGAAATCGAACGAGTGCTGTTGGATTTTCAAAACTCTTAATTCCTTTCTCCATATTTACGTGAAAAGGTTATTTTATTGTATGCTATTTTAGAAAACTTGCTTCCCAAATAATGTCAGACAATATGAGTGGCGATGGTAAAAGCAGGAAAAGGCGTGCAAGTGAGGACTTGGATGCTGGGAGCGGTTCTCAAAATGCTGGGTTATTGCATGACATGGTGAATGAACTTAGTTACTCTATTCGGCCCCCAAAAATGCCTACTCCACCACCCCGATATTTTAATGAATTGGAATATATTAATTGGCAAAATCAAAACATGATCCAAATGAATAATATAATAGCTACCATGAGAGTTCCTTCACCTGTTACCACTCCCATTGACTTTGACCAGCTTGACTGCCTTTTAGAAACCCCCGATGAAATGCAGACATTAAATAACTTGTTAGAAAATGTGAATGCTCAAACGGGTCATGGTTTAACAAACACCGTGGGTTCTGCAAATGCTCAGCCTTTTCGGCCATCCACCCAGAACGCTGCCCCCTCTCACAGTATGGTTACATCAGTCTCAGCTACTCCTTTGGTTACATCTGTTTCAGTTATACCTTTTGTACCTTCTGCTCCAGTCTCCTCGGTCTCTGTTACTTCAGCTATAGCTAACCCTTCTGGTCCCTCTGCTTCAGTAACCCCATCTGTAGCTAACACTTCTGCGTCAGTTTTCACATCTGTAGCTAACCCCTCTGTTTCAGTCTTGCCCTCTGCTTCAGTCCTGCCATCTGTTGCTAAGCCCTCTGCTTCAGTCTTGCCATCTGTTGCTAAGCCCTCTGCTTCAGTATGCCCATCGGGTCTCTCTGCTGTAGCTATGCCCTCACCCCCTATTGCACAGCCATTTGTGGCTGCCCCTTCAGTCGTGTCAGTTATGTCCGGTGGTTCTGTCGTGTCTAAACCTTCAACCACTTCTACTTCGGGTGTAACAGTTCTGGCCGGTCCCTCTGCTGTCTCTAGTGCTGACGGTCGGAGCATTTTTCAGCAGATTGACAGACCGGTGTTTAATCATACAGAAATAAGACACCCCTTAAATTTCGCCGACGCCTATGAACTAGAGTCTTACGAGGAGGTATTTAACAGCATTCATGAGATGCTGCAAAGAATTCTGGATAGTTTTTCAGGTACTGTAAATCCGCAAGATGTTGTACAGTTAGAATTGTGTGCTGATTCCTTACCTATAGGTGTTTTTATACAGACGACAGGCTCTAATATCAATGTAGACGGTTTTCTTCAACATATAGAGAATCTTCTTCAGAGTCACGCGAGTGTGTTAGCAGATGAGTCTCTGAAGCTAGTCATACAGATTGTTCGGTCATCTAGCGGGGGCACTAGTGGCGCTCGCAAAGCGTCCGCTCTACTCAATCATGAAATAGTTAGAAAGAAAATGATATCCGTACAATTCGCCTCTGGGTGACTATTTAAGCGAGCTCACCAGTGAGTTAAATCCTGGTGATTATATTACAGAATTTGCATCAGGGGGTCCAAAGACGTACAGGTATAAAACGGCACAAGGCAAAACATGTATGAAGGTAAAAGGCATCACCATTAACCACGAATTACTAACCAATCTAGTTCAGAATTTTGTTTCACAGTAAGCAGATCCGCAGAAATAAAAAACGCTTAACTTTAGAAAACAGATCACTCAGGAAGAAATTCAGAGTGGTGTACAACAAGAGGGTTCTCCCTAAAGATTACAACACAAGACCTTATGGCTACTAAAAGAGATTTTGACACACGCCTTCAACACCCCTTTGCTAAAATTATCTCCGGTCCCTCTTGTTCCGGTAAATCCTATTATGTGAAAAAGTTATTGGAGCATTCGAATCACATTGTGTCTCAACCTTTTCAAAATATAATTTGATTGTATAGTTGCTGGCAGAAAATGTACGACGAGCTATCGGCTAAATTTCAGCAATTAAAATTTATTGAGGGGCTCCCAAAGTCTTTATGCGACGATGAACTTCTCTGAGAAAATAAATTTGGTCATTATAGATGATCTGATGGAATCGGCTAGTGAAAGCCAGGAAATAGAAAAAGCTTTCACAAAATATACTCATCATCGGAATCTGTCTATCATTTACTTGGTTCAAAATTTATTCTTTCAAGGAAAGAAAAGCCGAACGATTAATCTTAACGCCAATTATATTACTCTTTTAAAAAACCCCAGGGACAAATTGCAGATTACTACCTTGGCCTGCCAAATGTATCCGGGGCGTGTTAAGTTCTTTTTGGAAGCTTTCGAAGATGCTACAAAATTACCATACGGCTATCTCTTAGTGGATTTAAAGGCACAGACCCCCGACGAACTTCGATTAAGAACAGGTCTGTTTCCGCCCGATTGGCCGGTCGTGTACACCGTGAAAAGATAAAAGAAGCTGTTCTGAGTTAAAGTTACATATTCTGTCAGCATGTCGGCCAGAATAAGCAGAAACCTACAGTCTCTCAAGGCCTTACTCCGTTGCTCGTCGCTGCCGTAAAATTCTTATAAATGCCTCCTGATGATTTAATTAATGCTTTGTCCAAAATAGCCTGTAATACTTTAAAAGGTAATATACCTCTTTCGCCCAAACACTTTAAGCAACTCAAGAAGCATAAAACATCCGTCAGAAAAATAAGTGACAGAAAACTAACCTTAAAAAATAAGAAAGCTATTTTGAACCAGAAAGGAGGCTTTTTGGGAGCTCTTTTAATTGTCGCCGTGCCATTCATATCCAGTTTATTAGCTTCTAGAGCATAAACATGGAATACGCTCAAAAAATGTATTTGGTACCGCAGCAACAAAGGTCTCTTTTTCAGCAAAAGAGTGCTAACCTGAACGAACTCTTGAGCGCCACGGAAACTGAACTGGACAAGGAAATGAGAAACGTCCTGCAACGCTGTGATATAGGGGCTGACGAGAAGGTGAATCTTTACACTTCTATCTTGCAGAGATATCTGACGTTAGTTAAAAAGGACGATAAATAAACTAGCAGTCTGATGCTCGTATTACCAAAAGAAGAAAATGTCGAGGGGGACGTTAGAACAGTCAAGGTGTCTGAGGACAAGGTTTGGCAAGAGGTTTTGAGAAGCACGCCTGTAAAAGCAAAGAAAAATGTTGAATTTGTTTTACATAAAATGTCCGTTAATCCCAATCACGCGTTTTGGAATAATCGTGGAGAGCTGAAGGAAGGTAAACCTTTGGTCGGCTCCAACATGGTGGATTTGGTACGTAATCTGACCGATTCTCATACAATACCCGAGCATAGGAGACCGCATGGGTGGAAGGAATTTGTAAACGCCATGGCCGGTTTGAGCATTCCATTTTCTGTCGTACCTAATGATGAAACGAGAGAACTCCTTGAAAGTTTTAAGCCACCCGCCGCCCCCCTCCCTGTTCATCAAACAGAAGTTAGCCCCTACCGACGGAAACCGAGAAAAAAAAGACTGGAATGGTTCGCTTATTAATTTGTAAAATTATTTGTTTATTAAATGCAATTTTATCTCATTACAGAGTGTCGTCATCCTTTAACCGTCTATTGAAATATTTATAGGTCTCTGATCTTTGCACGCAAGGGTACTGATAAAAACAGAGTCCCGGTGAAGGAAGCCAGGAACGAACAAATTTAGAGACCATAGCGTCATTATTGTTCACGTCCTCAGAATACTTTTTTATTACAGAGGTGTACGGGAGACCTGTTCCTCTCTGATGCAGATAGAAGAGGCAGTGTTGACCGCATTTGTCCGAGAACCAACTTTGAAGCTGCCGGTTATTGTAAATGATTTGTCTACAGTTTTTGCTTAAGAAACGGAAAATGTCATTTGAGAAGTAGATAAAGTCCAGAGGATTTCCATAGGAATCAAAAAACTCCCCATTTCCGTCTTCTGTGAGGTAAATCCCCAGCCAGTGTTCTCCGGGTTGGGTTTGACGGTGAGTATTCACTACAAACATGGCCGGCACACCGTTTTTTTTTTCCAGTAGTTGGTCACACGCCAGCACACCGCGGAAATATCTTTCGGTATAGGGATCTTGGGACAGTAGTTCTGTTAATTGTTTTGTATTCATGGTGTTTATTAGTAGCCATATAGAACATTAAGTCTCTGGTTGATTTCGATGATGTTGTCAAAGACAGCATATACTATTAGATTGACAGTCCAAGGGAGAGGGACGCAGAAGCGTAATTCAAATCTCATGTTTCCAGTTTTAACTAATGAAAAATGATCACCGCATTCTTGATCGGGGGTTAGATCAAAAGCGAAAAGAGTATATCCTTGCGAGAACTCTGAACGGCTGATAGACAGAGCTTGATCCTTCAAATGCTTACCAGTGGCCAATACCAGGTTATAATATTCTCTGGCACTGTTGCCACTTACAAAGTCTGGTTGAAAAACCAGGAACTCTACATCCTGAAATTGAACGGGTTCAGTGTATAAGACCCCGAAAAAGGCCTCATTATCCACCATGCCAATCACCACATATTTTGGTAGTTGACCCAGAAACAGGTTTTCTTGATTACATACTCGGATTCCCGCGGGCATACTGAATACTTTCATATTCACCCTTTCCAAAGGGTATATAGCATTGGCTGATGTAAGGGCATGAGCGTGCCCTAATTTCACGGCCAGTGAAACTTTTACTTTTTTTACAAACATTGAGGCTGATGTTATGATTACTTTGTAACGTTTGGCATCACCAGACATTAAGCAGAATTCATCTTTGTTCCGAACCATTTTAATCTTCACGTCTATGCTGTTCAATAGTAGTTTTTCCTGGAAAAAGAGATCTGTATGTATGTGCCCCAGAAGTTCAACAGACCTGCTACTGGCCGTATAGGCGCTTCTGTTATTAAAACCGATCTGTCTCTTCCAATTTGTTAAGTGTATCTTTGTAAAAAAGTCCTGTAGCAAACTGAGAATGAAGAGTCTCTTGGCTGCAATTTAGCAGGCCTTCTAAGACAGCTCAGTAAGGATAACAATTTGAGCTCTGCGATATTAGGCGGTCTCCCAGGTAACATCAACTTGCGAAAACAAACTGGCTATAGGGTAGTTGACAAATCTGACTTTTGCACCGGCAGGTATTTTAGTCCCATCAGCGTTCACTATCTTTCCCCTTAGGTGTAGAAGAGTGTTATTCAAGTCAAGGTAATCTTCCCCATTTCCGGCTATGAGAAATTGTAGTGGAGCTACTTCAGAGAGGGCTGCGAGAGGTGGGACTTCAACTTATACTTTTATCTACACTCATTTGAGTGAAAGGCACAGTAAACAGGTCCAGTTCAGATTTGACACACTCTTCGGACATTCTCTTGCTTGCTTTAGTCTTGAGGAACGTCTGTTCCTCTTCTGACGACGTTTAGAAAATGCTGTAAAAATAGTGCGCCTTGCCTTTTTAGCTGGTGGGTCCTCACGCGACCCCGGTGGTCTCTTGCGTTTTGTCTTTCTCATTACCATCAAGCCCGCTCCCTCCTGCTTTTCTAGGACTCCACCTGCCGCACTGGATATAGCCCCTGTGATCACATCTTTTACAATATTTTTAGCCGCGGATTTGATATGTGGTTTTGCGATGTCAAAGCCTTTTTTCAGGAGAGGTAAAGCTCTTCTAAACAATCCTCGAAATATACCTCCAATCCCCCCACCATACATTACAGGGGATCCAGAGAATCCCGGTAATCCGTTACCCGCTTGGGTCTGATAATATTGGATGTAAGGTGTCGGGTCCTGGTAAGACCTCATTGTTTCAGTCGTGCATACAATGCCTGACGGGTCTGAAATGCAACTTCACTATCACCTTACCAAACTGAAATGGCACGTTTTTGTTCTGGTCCGTCTTTATTTCAATAGTCACTGTGTCAAAATGATTCTTGCTGGCTGGGGCATAATGCGGTTTGTCGTATGTGATGGTTGTTAATTTTATTCACCTGATCCTCTATATGAACGCACCTCAAAAGGGGCACGTAGCTGTCTCCGACTCTCTAATGAGATACCATATCCCCGTACATGTACAACGTGTAAAAGCCAGCCCTGATGTCGGCGGGGAAAGGAGCCTTTTAAGTTAACCCCCGATTCTGATCAGGATGCGCACCTAATATTCGACCCAGCTGTCCTTTTAAGTGTATCGTTTCATCCTTTTCACCCGGTACCACGTAGACTCTTCTTTCCACAGAATTATAACTGAATTTCGCAGGGTTCTCAGAAGGGACAGATCCAGCTGCAACATCTGTCAAAGTGGGTAGGCTTAAGGTTGTCGAATTCATAAAAGACAGTAGGTCGTGAATACCTTCGTAATATCCGCATGGAATGTAGTAATATTTTTTTTTACCCCCGGAGCTGAAACGTAGAATTCGTTATCTGGTTTGTCTATGGTATTCCATGTATGTGGGTACTGAATTTCTGCTAGACCAACTTCCCAAGAACCTTCTAATTCTATGGGTTTAGCAAGCTTCGTAGTGAAATTGGAAATTGTGTTATTAGGGAAAATGTCTGAGGAAGCGTTGCTCGGTTGCTTTTGCGCTCCATCGTATACCACTAGAGAATGATGAGTCAATTAGGACGTTCTGTATTTTATTTAACATCTAGGGTTTGGCTCTCCGGTATCCAGCTGTTAAATTTTTCCGGCCAGCCGAGCCATTTGAATAAAATGAGTCGTTTTTTATTCTTAACTTTCCTAGCCAGTATTTTTTCGATCCTGTAAACGTCTGTGGTTTCAACTTTAATTTTCTGTAATTCAGGGTCGTAAAAGGATCCTACGATCTCTTCACCATCGTAGTCTTGCAGTTTGTACACTGCCGGTGCCCTAGGTACAAATTCAGATACGGTAAAGATTTCATCTGAAAATGTTTGTTCATAACTTTTCTGAAAAGGATGTCTGGTTTTAGACACCCTAACTGTATCTCCTACTTTGAACTTAAACAACGGCAGACCCGGGGGGTTTTTGTTTTTGAAAACTTTCCAGGAATTTAACGTGTTTACATCGGAAGGAGCCATTTTTATGCTTCACTGATAACTTTTGTTGTAAGAGTATACTAGATCCGGTAATTTATCGATGTATGTTCTCGTATTATACGTGCTGAAATATTTCCACATTTTAGATTTTAGTGTGCGGTTAAATGTCTCCACGACGGAGGCATTTAATTCGTTTCCTGTAGTGAAATGTTTTATTCCGATCTTCTTTAACAGCTTTTGAAAATCTCGGTTGAAAAACTCTTTCCCCTTATCGGTCTGGAGTTTCTTTGGAGTTCAACCGGCGCTCAGAATGTCTTGGAAGGCTTCTGTCACTTCCTTACCCGTTTTGTTTTTCAGGGGCCGTACCCACGCATACTTAAAAAGTACATCAATACATGTTAACAAATACTTATAACCCCGGTTATGCTCGCTCACATTTGTCATGTCCGCTAAATCCATCTGCCATTGCAAGTCTATATCGGATACATAAACCTTATTTCTTCTAAAATGCCTTCTAGCGGGTTTGTGAATTATATACGCATATTGACCAGATAACCAATCCGACACACGTTGGTCATTACTTTTCTGACCCGAAACCTCAAGAGCTCTTTTCAAAGAGTCTTTTCCCCCAACGTTGCCAGGATTTGCCGGGTTATAATAAACTTTTTTCATGTAACCCTCCATCGTCGACGGCGAAAGAAAAATGTCAATGGTTTAAAAATCAAATGATGCTTTATTGGTAATTTTCAAAACAGCATGATTAAAAACATTATTAAAACAGCATGATTAAAAACATTATTAAAACATTTTAGAGCACAGGCACATTGAGTTCAGACACTTCATCTGATTTTTCTATGTCGTATTCCCTGTAAAACCCCAAAGGTGTATCGGTCATGTCAGGTACAGAAAAATGCCTTTTAGAGAAAGCATTGGCTATTTCACATATTTTTGAGTAAGAGGGATTGTCCATGTTGTGAAAGGCTTGTACAATAGCCTCGTTAATAGAATGTTCATTTTCCAGATCGACGACAGCATTTTGAACAAATGAATGAACCTTGTGAAAGGTGGAAAGATGTTGAAGCAACCCAGAGTCTTTATGACCAGGCTCCTGAGCCACGGTTTGCAGAAAACAGTCAGAACCTCTTGAAAACAGCCAATCCGATACACAGAGTCAGGCTCAAACAGACAAGTATGCTGCGTTTGGCTGGGGTGATTTATCAAACAACCTTGACAGGTGCTTTTTAGGTCCCGATCGAGTATTATGTCCAGCAGAGCCGCAATCAAACTCTTGATCAGTTTAACAGTCTTTCGAAGTGTTTCACCCAGGGGCCTGTCAGTTTGTTCAATGTCCATGCTCTCATAATCAGCATCCTGGGACGATGTCTTCCAAGCAGACAGAGCCTCTACCAGTTCGTCCACGGCCTCTTTTTGCCGCATGGACTGCATGGCTATCTCCTCAGCACCCGTTAGGCTCCCGTTCCCCAGAGGATCCTCAGCAGGGACAAAAAGGTCAGGTACTGTACGGTTCTCCAGGAGACTGTCCGACCAATACATATCATCAGGGGCGGGTAACTGAGTTGAGGGTATCAGAAGATCCGGCCAAGACGGCAGGTCTGAAGGAGAGTTGTTAGGAGCAGAGTACCCGGAGTTAGGTACGATGTCGTCGGGCCAAAACAGGCAATCGGTGGGCGCTGTCTGTTCCATAGACCAACATGGTGATCAGGAGCATAGCCGGCTGGGTGCTGGTTGTTACCCGACCAAAACACGTCATTGGTTGTCAGGATCTGGTCTGCAGCAGAGTAGCGGGGTTGTAGGTTAGTGTCAATCATCATCATCATCTCGTCTGGAGTAGAGTAGGCAGTGTTGGCTTGAGGGTTAGGCTGGCCAAAACAGGTAGTCAGCGGCGGACGTATGATCCATACCACCGGAGCTCAGTTCTTTGGAGCGCATCAAAGTGTTGAGGACTTCTGCCACCTCAGAGGCCAAGAGAACAGGGAGACGACCGGCCCAGCTAGCACCAGCTACGGTAGGGTAGTTAGTTGAAGACATCTCGATAGTGTTTTAGGTTAATGTAGTCTATGAAAAAGACCTCTGTATTTATCTCCACTCACTTAGGGGTGGTTGTCTCCCAATTTTCTTCCTCCTCCTCTGAGCACGAATTATTCAACAGGTTAAACTCCTCCTCCAATTTTATTTTAATTCTTTTCATTTGGTCAGACAGTTTTCCTTGATAAATAGCCTCATCAATATTTGGAATAAGAGCTTTAAAAAAAGTACAGTCTTTTATAGAAAAATGAATTTCACTCACTTGTTCCTTTATCTCATTTTCTTGATCTTCCTCCCCCTCTTCGTGACCGGCCTCTTTATATTCGGAAAGGATAGGATCCTTCTTGGAAACTGCTACCGTGAGCTGTCCCTCAGCATTTCTTTTTACCTCTACCCGGCTCAAAGCACATTTAGAATCGTACCAGGCAGAGCTGAAGCATGGGTCCCATAACTCAGTCCTTCTGGACACCCTGTTTGCTTTCAGTTTCTTAGGAGCGTTCACAAGACTGTCCATTCTGTTTGCTTTTGTGTGTGTTGTGGCATTTTCACTAAATGACTAGAATTTTATACAAGAACTCTTTAGTCTCCTCCCACAGTCGGGAGTGAATGACATGCCTCACCCCTAACCCTATAGGCGGTTAGAGAGACAAAGGCATATCTCGGCAGTGTGAGTATTGTTAATGGGACGTGATAAGGGTTCGGTTTGAGAAAGACCCACCCTAAAAGGCAGGGGTTTAGAGATGATCAATTATGATGGTGGTCCAACCCCCAGGGGTGGGGTATATTTCATATTTTCATATGTTCATATTTTCATATTTTTATATTTTCATATTTTCATAAATCATATTTTCATCAATCATATTTTTATATTTTGGGGGTGGGGCTTAAAGTCATCCATCATATTGGGGGCGGGGATTAAAGTAATCAGTCATCCGTGTGACAATAACTATCAGTATAACTACTGACAACTATGGTGACTGGACAGTAAAGGCGATGCATTTCAGCATTTAAGAAATAAGTTTGGTCTCAAGAAAAGTGAATCCAAAATTAAGGAAGGTGTTTTTGTTGGCCCCGAAATCCGTGAACTGATCCTTGACAATGAGTTCAAAAAGACACTGAAGCCAACTGAATCAGCACCCTCATTCGTGCAGGTTGTCCAAAATTTTCTTGAGAAGTACAGAGCAGAGAATTATACTGAGCTTGTGGAGAATATGCAGAAAGTATATTAGCTTATGGGAGCCAGAATGTCATTGAAGACGCATTTTTTACATTCTCATCTCAACTTTTTTCCACCAAATCTAAGCATTGTCAGAGATGAGCATGGGGAAAGAGTTCATCAAGATATAAAGGTGATGGAAAACCGATATCAGGGAAAATTCACTCCAAGCGTGATGGGTGACTACTGTTGAGAGACAGATGTGCAGTATAAGCGCAAAAGCAAGTGTCTCCAACATTTTTGGGTACTCTGACCTCACTTTTATATTATAGGTAAAATGACATAAATATGCTTTAACGTGTCTCTGGTATCGTCTTCTGGTTTGTTTTCAGAATAAACACATCAAAACAATTTTGGTGGAACATAGTCCAAACTCCAGATATCGTGTTGATATATTATATTGATATTCAAAAGTGTGAAAACGTCAATGATGTGTATTTCAAAAACCTGACGTGCTAGCTTAATTAAATAGGTTAAATAAGTTAACAATCAACATTCATTTTTTTCTTAGAACTACTGTAGTCTTTCATATACATTTAAAACACATCACAATTCTGTCATTCATCAGGTTTTGGTTCTGTCAAACACTTTTATGTATAATGTCTGTGCTTGTTTCATCACTTTTACAAGCTGTTGAATTCTTATTTGTCATGTAGAACCTGTTTTTTAAATATGTTTGTTGTTTTTAATTTGTATAGTTATAATATGCAATACTTTAATTACATAAATAAAATGCATCTTTGGTAATGACAAACCCTAAAATTGACACCATCTAAAAAAATAAATACAAGTGTGTGTTATGTAGGATTTTATCAAAAGATTAAAATCATTACTGATTTGATATGAAAAAGAATAATATATAATTTTATTCTTTTTTTCCGGTTTTAAGAATGGCCTCAAAAGACATAATGTATGAGCAGATTCTTGTGAGGCCATTTTGCTCTTTTGGAAGAGCAGAAAGACTATAGGAAATCATTCCAAAATTAGAAAAAGATAAGGTTTTGGAAATTAATTTGCTTAGTTTATGGTCAAAATAGGCTTACCCATTTAACTTGCTGCTCATTAAACTACTAAATTTAATAGTGAAACAACAAAACAGTAGTGTATCTTATTTACCACTTTGACTTTCAAAAAAGGTTTTTGCAGTGGTAGCAACAAGGATATCAGGGTTCATCTCACAGCTGCTGTCTGTGTGCAGTTTACATGTTCTCCTTGTGTGTATGTTAGTTTCCTCCCCACAGTCAAAAGACCTGCAGGTTAGATGAATTGATGTTGTTCAATTAGCCCCGATGGGTGTTTGTGGTATAGGCTATAGCTTTTCCACAACACTGTCCCGGTTAAATGGGGTTTCAAAAATGGTTGGGCTTTCAAAAAAAAAAACACCCATGAGAGGCTTATAATCAAATTGCAAAAGATCTTTAGGGTATGTTACATATACTTGTGCACAAATTTCTTAAATTAAGAAAGGAATTTTATTTTTTTAAAGAGGTTTTTGCGAGCTCAATAATTCCACAGGGACCATGTTAAGCTTGTTCATGTGTTTTTTTTATTTATACAGCTGTTACCATAATTTCAGTTTATAATGACTATAAAGTAGTGTGGCTCCACACTCCTATTGCACCTGGAATCCTCTCGAACCCACCACCACTGATAGTCATGAAACCAAGAAGACAAGGACACATGCATCCAAAGAAGGGGTACGTGGAAAAATGCTTTTATTAAAATCAATCTAATAAATAGTGTTCAAATTGTGTAGTGCATCAAAAAAATTTCAAAAAATAAATAATCTGATAAAACATTTCAAATAGTGGAGGTTAAACCAAGTCATCCAATATATAATTCTTTAAAAGTGAGGTTAAAATCCAAAGGCAGGAAAATGTCCTTTAAAACTCAGTCCCCAGTGAAACCCTTTTAAAACTGACATCTCTTCTGCTTACCTCGCAGCAGAGAATGCACCCATCTGACATGGCTCCCAGTAAGACACCACCCCAAACCACATCTCTCCAAGGCTTGGGTCCCTACAGCCATCTGTGGCCCTGGTGGGCACCATGTCGAAGCCTCCACAACTCCTGCTGCCTTCCTCGGACTTAGGCAGGAGCAAGCACCGCACTGCTCCAACTCCCCAAGTCACTCAGCTGGAGCAATGCTCTACAGCAGCCTCAAGCGTTGGTCTCACACTAACCAAGGGGCTCTCCTCCCAGCTGTCTGTCTTCTCTCACTTGTTCATACTGGGCTTTCTCTACCTTCCTGCATGCTCCTCTCAATTCTTTAACCTCCATTCTTTACTTTGTCTTCTCTTTCATTCTGTTCTTTCTGCCCAGCTAGCTCTCCTCTTTATATGCCTCCATTGGTACAGTGCCTCGATAGCAAACCACAGAAAACCAAAGGAGCAATCAGGACAGGTCACACTCTCACGTGCAGGCACACTCAATCTCAATCACTCCACCAATCTCGCAGCCACACACACACACAGATTGAACTGGCTATTCAATTATTTATTTAAAAATGGACCCTGAGCTGCTTAGCCATGGACCCACTATTCCACATACCTCCCCACTTAAACTGGTGGCACAGGTCCACAGCGTGGCCCTATCACTGCAATGAAAGCACTAAAAACAACCCCATTCTTAAAAAAAACTCCAGGGGCAATCGTGAAAATCAGACATTAAAAGAATAAGAAACATAAAATGACAATAAAAGCAGTAATAAACAGTCAGTTATAAAGCTCAATTCTTAAAACATGTTCTTCCGGCTTGAGTTTGTGGGTTCCTTCAAAACAGTTAGGTAGCACCAAATGTGATGATGAGGGTTCAAGAGGCTCCCAAAGAAGAGTGAGAGCATGGAGCTAACCCGCACTGTCATAAGAAGATTGCCAGATAAGGAAAATAACAGCAGAGTGACTTATTCAATGCAATTAAACATTGCGTTTTACTGATTTTAAATTATGAAACTCAGTATAATCATATTATAAAATGTCGTAATTATTCTTAAATTTTTATCATCCTGATGTAGACAGTGCCTAGAAGAGATCAGAAATTGTAATGTGGCTATTGTGTTACCCAGTATCCATGTGCTGCTGAATAGAGTAGGTAGGAAAGGTTCTATTTCATTTGTATGGTACACTTGACAAGGTTTCTGCTTGTGCAGCTTTACTCCTCATATTACAACAAAAATATATAAAATTAATGAAACCAAAAGACAGAGTTCCTGAATTTAGTCCAGGAGTTCACAATACCAGCTAGGCCAGCAATGACTTAAAACAGCATTTAAGACTTTGTAAAAACAATATTAAGTGTTGAAAAAAATGTAAAATGTTAACTGGTACGCTGAAGGTCAGATGAAAGTTTAAAAATCTGTTTTTCAAGGGTTGTACAAAGTTGATTAGAGGAAGAACAAAAATGTTGTAAAGTAGTGAAAACTACTAATATAAGGATAACAGGTGCAATGAAAATATCCTAGGTAAGCCTGGTGTCTCATCATTGTTGACTGTAGAATGGTCTGAGTATTTTCTTGAAATAAATTCCAGGGAAAGACTGGTAAGTCTAGCTACTTGCGGTTTACAGTAAACCCATTTTAATGGTCACAGACTGGAGTAGAGTTTTGCAGGATCAAACTGCTATAAATAAATTGATATTCTGAAGGAATATAGTAGTCATTGTCATAATTTGTTTTATTAATAAACATCTGTTATTTCTGCTATATCTTAATGCAAATTGATCAGAATGTGTTATTGCTCATGGATGACAATCCTTTATCCACTTACTTCCCATTGTATGGAGATCATTTAGCAGTTATAGACTTCTGCAAAAGGCAAACATTTCATCCATCCATCCATCCATTTTCCAACCCGCTATATCCTAACACAGGGTCACGGGGTTCAGCTGGAGCCAATCCCAGCCAACACAGGGCACAAGGCAGGAACCAATCCCGGGCAGGGCGCCAACCCACCGCAGGCAAACATTTCAGCCACATGAAATATCTAGAAAAGAAAAGCTGCTACAGAACTTACATGGTTAGGAAGGGGATGCAGGAACTGGTCGTAGTTTAGGTGGGCTTCTGTTCTGGGGATCTGTAGAAGAGGGAGAAGAGACAGTGTACTTCGTCAACCTCTGATTGTGTCTTGCCCTCAGTTAAGCCCTTAGACTGCCTCCCAAGCGCATGTGTGTGACTCAATCTATATAATTCATATCAGGACATTATCTTCACAGAGTGAAACATATCAATTTAACCCCATCCTTCACTTCGTTACCACAGAAATGATTTCTGTATGTAGTCACCAATGGTGTATTGGATTTAACGAAGTTTGAATACTTTACATATCTGTTAGCAACATACATATGATAACAATAAAATCAGTTTTTCAACCACCAGCACATGAACTGGTATCTTCCCCAGTGGTGTGATTGTGATGTATTACTATCTGAAATCTGTAAATTTGTAACATTTTACTTAATCCCCACTCTTTGCCTCTCTGATTGACAACCCTCTCTATAGGTCCTTCACACTATGCAGAACAAGATTATCCATGACATTTATCTACCTACAGTATGTACTGTGCCGCCAAACACAGGCCCTAAACCTGGCTAAACTGATGGCTTCAAGCAGATCTGTTCTGCAATACTGCAATACTGTGGTTGCATTAATACAGATAACTTATACAATATCATATGTTCATTCTAAGATAAATGATCATATTCAAAAATTCTTTTATTCCAAGTAAATTATTACTAATTAGATTAGATTATGGGCAAGGCCTGCTATGGGCATATCATAAACAAATGAAAGAAAGAAAAAAAAAGAATTACATACTTGTATTAATTTCATAAAACAGAATCTTATCAGCCCTAAAACGGTCCATCCAAAACTGAAGATTCTGTTTTTTTAGTTTGCCCCTCCAAAATTCAATATGTTGATTGGATCTGCTTTGATCATACATAAAACTATTTTCTGAAGTATAAAGATCTGTATGATTTCTTCTTAGAAATGTTTGCATTTTTCAATCTATACATTTTCAACTTCAAGATCAGGTTGAGTAAGGCATTGACAGCCATTCCTTTCTTTAAGCGCTTGTGCAAATAATTTACAGTTTTTCTAGCTTTCCACTGTTACCTTGCTTCTAACCATATAATAAACCATTAAAATTAATTAAAAGCATCCATTTATGAAAATACCATAGGGTTTTAATTTATCGTTACAGTCCAAGTGTCATGTACCGTTGGACCGCTTACTAGAAAACTGATGGTGTCTTAAACAACAATGTTTATGTTGTTCAACTCCTTCAGGGTCAAGTATCTTTAGTAGAAGTCTCATTCTTTCAGAGTCAGTAACAAACACTTTTGCTGGGATATTTATATCCATGGAGTCGTCCTGATTCATTGATTTCCTGTTGAAGAAATAGAGCTAAGTCTACAGAATCTGTCATGTGTTTACACCAGTACAAGTTTAAGCACTGCAAATTTCTTTGCAAAGTTTGAAGGGAAACAATTATTCCACGATTATGAGCCAAACACAATAAAATGTTCTTTTGTTCTAGTCAAAGTACATTCTTATTAAATGACTTAATGGCATCTGTGCTAAGTCCATAATTTATCAATAAATAGCTTGTTAACAGAAGGATAACAAAAAGAAAACAATACAATGATTTGATATAACTTCCTGTTTATTGATTTGAAATATTATACTTTATTTTAGTTCAATATACATAACACATCAATTTTTCAATACTGGAAAATTAAAGAATAATTAGAGCTTCAAAGTATTGCTACTATATATATATATATATATACACATACTGTACACTGTATTAAATTGTGCTGGTTTTACACCCCTGCATCTGCTTGATGCCTGTCGACACTGGTCTATAACTGATTGTGTAAGCGGTGTAAATCCATCCATCCATCCATTATTCAACCCGCTTTATCCTAACTACAGGGTCACGGGGGTCTGCTGGAGCCAATCCCAGCCAACACAGGGTGCAAGGCAGGAAACAAACCCCACGGCAGGGCACACACACACTCACCCACACACCAAGCACACACACCAGGGACAATCTAGGTTCACCAATCCACCTAACCTGCATGTCTTTGGACTGTGGGAGGAAACCGGAGCCCCCAGAGGAAACCCACACAGATACAGGGAGAACATATAAACTCCATGCAGAAGTTTACCCGGGAAGCGAACCCGGGTCTCCTAACTGCGAGGCAGCAGCGCTACCACTGCGCCACCATGCCGCCCAAGCAGTGTAAATATGATAGGTTATTTGTTAAAAAAATCACTCACTCCATGCGTTTTGGTAGCGCTGTGGGGCACCAGAGACTATCTATACAGTATCGATAATCAGCTCATGTAGGAGTCAAAGCTGTTTGGGCTGTCACCCTTTCAGACCAAAGCAATTTAGCATCTCCTGTAAATTTAACTTGTTGATGTTCAGTAAAATGGTTAACACAAATAATGTGGTATACAGTACATTTCATAAAACTGATTTTTCACAAACTTAGTTCATTTTAACCATTATAAGCGGTATAAAGATTTGGTATTTTTGTTTAGAAGCAAAGGTTAGGCAAACTGTATTAAAACCAAAAACATGTATTATTTTTTATAAATACTTTATAAATATCAGAGTATTTCTTCATTAGGCCCTGACGAAATTAATTGTTTGGTTACAAGTTGGTTCAGAAAAAAAATGAATCAACAGAACTTTCCATTTTTAAAGCACATGCCACATCTTGTATACATAGTCTAATGCCTGCAGTATTTTTTAAAATATCATTTCTTGCTTTGTCAGAAATGGTTTTGAATTAAATCATGCAAACTCCACACACTATGGCCATGTGGTAATTCAAATTAAGCATGTTGCCACACCATTTAAACATTATCTTTATTAAAACGATTCAAGGTATGATGTGTTATCCTTACTATTAGTAGGTTTTTGAATTAGTGGTACCTTGGCACGCAAGACGTTTTAACTCATCTCATCTAATGTCACTATTAACAGGGAATGTCTTGATAATACTGCACTTATACTGTATCTCTATCAATCTATATTATTATTGAAATATATGATTTAGATTTAATTAATGTTTCAAGTTCTAGATACCTGTGCCATACAGATGCCTGTGTTCTGAACCTGCTTTGTCCTTAGACAATGGATGTGCAAGTGAATGAGATGCTGACAGTAGGCAATATGCAGACGCAACTGCAAGATTTCCGAAATGGATTCTTTTGTGAAATAATGCAATACTATTGTGATATAATGCAATCATAATTTCAAAAATAATGCAATAATTTTGCAATATAACCCAATCATTATTGTGAAATAGCACAATACCTTTTGGATATAACACAATCATTATTTCAAAATAACGCAATACTTTTGCAAAATAACAGAATAATTTTTTTTTCTGAATTGTGGGAATAAGTTTTCCTTACTTTTCCTTCACCTCAAAGACTAACAGATATATTGGTTTGATAGGGTTTTAAAGGTTAAGGAGTTTAATAGTCAGGAATTTTTTTGATTTAGGAATTTTTTAAATGTATCTTCCCACTGTGCATTTTGCTTTTATTATGTTTGCCACCATTGTTTGCTGCTTGTGATGCAGGACTGCCAGGCTAAAGCTAGGCTGGACGACTGGAAGTGTGTGATGCGTGGCTTATAAAGGTCAGCATTTTGCACCTGACCATTTTCAGGTAAATCAAAACAAAAAAAAAAGCCTTGTGTTATTATCGTTAAAAATATCTCTCATTACAAATTCTGTTAATCAACTTTTATTTACATCTTGTGTTCTGGCTTAGGCTATATGAAATATTCTGGCTATTGACTCTCGACACATTTCTCATTATACAAATTGTCTCACATCCTGTCCTTTGTTTATATAATTTTTGCTATCCCAATTACAACCTTGGCTTATTATTTCTATAGCAGTTTATCTTCAGATTCCAAATTATTTAAACTGCTGTTGCCTTGTGCAATTAGTACACCCTTAATCCTAAGTAGCAGCCTTTCATCCAGCACAGCGCTAAGGCTTTTACAAAACCTTAGAACTGAGAGAGAGAAACTGTGAACCCATGGTTCAAAAGAACAAAAGTATTGTTTACTGGTTGCATTCCAGGTTTGTGGGTACATGTTGTGGAGGTCATCATTGTGTATTTATGGTGGCATGCATGCCCTGGTTACCTGAGTGTTGGATCTGATTCTCAAAAAAATAGCTTGGGACTTAGCTACATTGATTTCTGACTGTGTTCTTTTGGTGTTTGGTTTGAATTAAATTATTTGTTTGGGCCTCTGATTTGGCTAGATCCCGACTACATTTCTGTCTCTACCATTCTATTCCAGTGTGGTGCTGAGGTGTCAGCCACTGCACTCGGGTTCCAATCAGGATGCTTTGTCATGTGGTGGGTGAGGCAACACACTATCAGCGCATGCTCCCTTTTGGTTTTGTTCCATCACTTGGTTAGTTTGCTCTAGACCAAAACAATATGAGCACCAGCAAATACCTGAGTGTTCATAACAGTCTTAAGTAAAGTCTTCTATAAGTGTGTGTGTTTTTTTATATCCAATTTTTCCTCCCATATTTCCAATGTCAAGTTAACTGGTGATCCAAGATTATGAGAGCGTGCATGGGGGTGCATTTTAATAGACTAGTGTCTCATCCAGATTTACTTCCTGTCTTGTCTTTGATGCTCCTGGTGTTATTTTATCATGATTTGGATTAATAGGCCTGGAGAATGGAATGTTATGTTATATTAATAACATTCAGTCAGTCAGTCATTGTCCAAACCGCTATATCCTAAACACAGGGTCACGGGGTTCTGCTGGAGTCAATCCCAGCCAACACAGGGCACAAGGCAGGAATAAATCCCGGGCAGGGCGCCAGCCCACTGCAGGGCACACACACACACACACACACACCAAGCACACACCAGGGACAATTTAGAATCGCCAATGCACTTAACCTGCATGTCTTTGGACTGTGGGAGGAAGTCGGAGCACCCAGAGGAAACCCACGCAGACATGGGGAGAACATGCAAACTCCACACGGGGAGGACCCGGGAAGCGAACCCAGGTCTCCTTACTGTTATTCCATAACAAATAATGTTGTATCTTTACTGTAAGAAAACTGCAACGTTTATACTCTTTGATTCTTTCAAAAGTAAACCCTTCTAGTGGCCATTGTTGAATACCTCAAAGCTGTATTACTCAGAGTTTCACTGAGATATTCATAGTAAGGCTACTCTGAATCTGAACTGCAGACAAGTTTAAATGATTATCACAAAATCAGAAAACAGAATATCATGTCCTTCTTTTCATTTTAGTAACAAGTAGCTTAATTTATGTTGAGTGATATCTAGAGCAATTCTTCGGCAATGTAAGACATGAATCTGTTTGGTTATTCAATAATTAGTTTGTCTTATTCAGTACAGAAAATCTTTAAATGTATACTTTCTTCAGAGGTTCACTGTCTGAATTTCTTCTTCAAGAAAATCACAAAAAGCTATACTTAACTTGGTTTAAAAAAGTCCAATGTAATCTCAAAATCAATGAAGTAAAAACAAAGATATTAGGACTTTTTACTCAATAACAAACATATTTAAGGTAGAAATAAACTCTCAAACATGGTTAAAAGCTTGTGATAATCTTATTCAGCCAATCCGCTTATACTACAGAGAAGCATGGGATCCTATAAACTTTCCTGATTTGCCCTCATCCATCACACATGGATTAGAGTTCTGAACTGCCAAGTGTGAAGCATCCTATAAATGTAAAGCTCTGCAGAGCTTCACATTGACCCCAGTCCAGAGTTGGATTACACAGGTTTGTAAGAATGAAATAACATTTTTTCAGGTCCTTTTTTGCATGCATTAGATAGTTCCAGTATTATGGATTAACAAGTTTAAATTTATTGATTCAGAGTCAGTACTGCAAGATGATGTTATAATAATGCGTATACTGTAAATAATATAAATAAGGATAGATAGATAGATAGATAGATAGATAGATAGATAGATAGATAGATAGATAGATAGATAGATAGATAGATAGATAGATAGATAGATAGATAGATAGATAATTTATTTGTCCCATGAAGCTCATTAAATAATACTTTAATCCATCCATTATCCAACCCGCTGAATCCGAACACAGGGTCACAGGGGTCTGCTGGAGCCAATCCCAGCCAACACAGGGCACAAGGCAGGAACCAATCCCGGGCAGGGTGCCAACCCACCGCAGTAAATAATACTTACATTTACATACTGAAAAGGCTTATTGTTGAGCATTTTTAATACCACTGATTTTTTAAAAGAAAAGTTAAAATACTTTAATAACAATCTACTCTAGACAGCTTTATCCTGAGCAGGTTGGCAGGGAAGTTGGTGCCTATTCCAACAAGCATAGGGTGCAAGGCAGGAGCAATTCTTGGTAGTCCATAGCAGGGTGTGAACACACATACATAGTCAGCATTGAACATTCACCTAATTGGTATTTTGTTGGACGGTGGAAAGAAACTAGAGCACTCAGGGGAAACCCACATGGACAAAGGGCGAACATGCAAACTCCATGTAAGGAATACCTGGGACGTAGAATGCGGTATCTTTTTGGTGGGGCAGCAGCACTACCACTGTGCCACCGGGTCACCCTACTTTAACACTAGAATCCCTGAAGCCTATGAAAAACTTGTAATCCCAGGCCACCTTAAATTCCTTCGCACCTATCCATTAGTGTCTTTTGTGTTGCAAATGTGTCGATCAACACAAACAGCAAGCAGCCTGCAATCCCATCCCCCCACCAACACAGCTCAAGTTGCAAAGAAGATTCTCGGAGCTCAAGTTTGTTTATCTAGGTTTGTGGTGCCTGGAGTTGTATAGGGTAAATAATACATCATCATTTAAATACATACATTTCAAGTGTGCTCCATGTCTACAACGATCCGCGTGAATGTAGGATGACAGGAAATGCGAGGTAGGAACTGTTGAACACATAGCTAAAACAGAAACTTTTTTATGTTTTAGTAATAATTGACAAAATGTAGACATGAAATATATAATGAATTAAGACTGAAGTCCAAATTTCAAATAAACACTTTCTCAAAAGGTGCAAGTATAACAAAACAAGTGCACTTTTATTCAAGAATATAACCAAAGAAAAATAAGTTGGCTTAGGGTTTGAAACTGAAATGACCGCTTGGGTAGTCCAGCAGCAAGAATTCAAAGGTCGCAGGTTTGATTCTTAGGTCTTCCAGGAATGGCAAGCAATGATTAGAAGAGTCCATTTACATTTTAACTTGTAGGAGTTATAATAGAACCTTCCATTGACTATGCACCAATATATTGGCAAACATTTTAGCATAACTAAGACAGTACTTATATCAATTTAACATAACCTAAATAACTAACAAATGGATCTTACAAACAAAAATGGAACTTTTTATCATTTATTTCTATGCTATAGGTGGCATTGTTACAACCAATACACTCTTTCATAATAGATTCAAAGACTTAATTTAACAGTAGATAATAGGCCCAGCCTGCAGAAAACACACACACACATAAAACTCAAAAGAAACACACTAAGAATATACTGCATATAGTAAAACCAAACATTTGTCCAGTAAAAGATAGGTAAAATATTCAAGTGATTTTACTAGCTTCCCAATTACTCTAAATAATTAGTGAGTTTGAAGACTATGGGTCAGATTGTGTTGATGACGTTAACTTGTATGAGAAAAAGAAAAGGCAAAAATAAAATAGAGAATCCTCAAATTGTATCTAGTAACAAACTACAATAAATGGGTAAGTGAAAAAATAAAATTAAATAGAATTGATCAGGGAGTAATAACCTATCTAGAACTGGTCTTTGCTTTATGTTTAGTTGTGATGGAATAGGCTCTAGCTTTCTTCCTACTCTGAAGTGGACTACATGGGAAAGCAGATGAATTGCTAAAATTGTATTAGGTCATAAAACAAAATAAAAATAAAAACACTAAAGTAAAAAAAATGTTGGGGGTAAGAATAATCTTGACTAACACACTTTGAACACAGCTTGACTGTCAAATACAGTTAGCAGAGAAAGACTTGGAAAGCTAGGAAGTGAAGATGAGATTGCTCATTCACTTAATATAGGGGCACTGGGGTACTAGATAATGAATCACTGACTGTGATAACCTAAACAAAACAAAGCAGTTACGTTTTTTTTCTAAATTTGTAATTTTTATAATAAGGTTTGGAACTTTTTTTTAATAAGCTACTTACTTGTGGCATTTCAAATTTTCCTCAATTTCAATGAAAGATATAATGAGCATATTGCTGGAGATGTATAACACAATCTGTCACTTAATCTATATGTTAGTTTTACAGTCTTTTGCTTACAACATGCAAAACACATGCATTTTTGCTAAAATATTAAATAATTACTTCTAGAAAAATCTGCACACATCACAAAAAGGAAAATGAAGTCATATGGAACTGACTTTTTGACTTGAAGATCCACCTCTCCTGAGAAGTGTTTATTTGTTTTGGGAAAAAATGAAAGTACAGTATACTGCATGTTGTAAGCAAAAAACTGGATAACTTACATGTGGATTATCTGACCCAAATAGCATGAGATTTTTTTTTCAGTGGATGTTTTTCTTGTTGTTTCCAGTTTATAGCATTGGTCACAGTTATCTTGCATTATATCATAAATGTTTTTACCTTCATTCTCCATGGAAATTTGAGATTGATTTTTTTCCCCAATCTTCACTATAACATAGCTTAGGTAAGTAACATAACAAACAGATGATTTTTGGATTAAGTATTCCTTTAAAGCTTTGCCACATTTGTTACAGCTCAGATGATTCAGCACTTTTCTATCTGAACCTAAAAATAGTGCAAATGTAGGACTTCCTAGTCTATTTTACCATGTTAAATTAGCTGGTCCTGATTGCCTTTTGTACATCTGCTACATTTTCTCAATATGCCTTGAGGATCTGGTACTAGAAAATGACATAAAAATAACAGGAACAAGGGCAAATTCAAGGTTTCAGGTAGGCTGGTACAGGCATTTATCCAGGTATAGCTGGAAAGCATTCCTTGGTGAAACAAATACAATGCTCTCTTGTATTATATGTTGGGTTGGAATCGGAAAAACTGGCAGCACTGTGAGGATTACAGTTTAAGATTTCTACTGTAACTTCAGTACCATCCAGCCATCCCTGTTAATGGATAAGCTCAGAGATATGCAGGTGTATGAACCTATTGTGTCCTGGATAATGGACTATCTGTCTGGTGGACAGCAGTTTTTGAGGCTCAAGTCACTATTATGGATGTGAGCAACACTGGAACATCACATAGAACATTCCTGTCTCCTTTTCTCTTCACCCTGCACACCTTGGACTATAAATATAACACCAAGTCACATTACTTGCATAAATTCATAGATGATTCTGTGTTAATAGGGTGAATTGATAAGGAGGGTGAGACAGAGTATAGGAGTCAAGTGGAGAACTTTGTTTCTGGTGCAGAAAGAACTGTCTGCAGCTTAACACTTGTCACACACATGCTCATGGGAGGCAGCTAAAATGCCCGAATGAGAGTAATTCCAAGCCAGACTAGGGGGTGGCGGAGTACACTGACTCTTTATCTCACTTCTCTGTAGACCAGTTGCGGGAAATTCCGCCTTGCCCTGATGACGTCACTTCCGGTCTCAATGCCATTGATGATGTCACTTCTGGTCCCCGACCCTGTTGACACCACTTCTGGTTCTGGCCCCATTGATGACATAACTTCCTTTGCTTGCCTTTAAAACCGTCGTCTTGACATTCTCAAATCAGTTCTGTGTTGGACTTGAACCTGTACACATCTGTACAACTAATGTATCCATTTGCAGCCACGAATATTATATGGGTGGCTGCCCCAAACCCTTTTTTGGTTCCTTTATTTGTCTGTCATTGACAGTTGGTGTAGTCTGCAGGATGGTGGACTCCCAGAAGAACCAGGAGCAGGACCTAACTTATTGCCAGGTGGGAAAGTACCATGGCCAAGTTTCTGAGTGAGGAGTACATTGTATGGTTCAGAAAGACCAGGTACAGGCTCCATCCCCAAGACACATAACGTGGCATAATAAAATACATGGGGAGTGTGAGGGAGGGGCTCACATGATTGGGCTGGTCCAGATGGGGAAAACAAGGGGGGCTTATTAGGCTCTCTTGGAGGAGGCAGAGACCTTGGCTAAGCGTGGGCGTGCCTCAGACCAGCAGGTGAAAAAAATAAGACAAAGGAGTTTTAACCCAGAGCAGTCCACCCACAAGCAGGGCTTCTCCTTGTGGGCAAAAGCAGAGCACTGGCTAAGGCGAGATAAAAACACCGGCCATCAAATAGTGGAGCACGTTACCTGCTACTTACTATAAAATAACCTCGCAGAATACTTCACCCAGCTGGTCTGGGGACAACAATTTCAAAATATGGAACAACTCATGGAGCTGATTGAAACATCTCAGACTACCTCACAATTTGGGAGGGCAGAATGTTCCTTTAGCCAAACCCAGATGGATTACATTCCAAAATTTCTGCCTCCCAGCTCCCCTGCGCTGAAGTCCCTGAATCTGCGGACACGCAACCTACGCTGGGATGAGGAGGAATGCAGATGGGAAAGGAAGGGTGGTGTGCACTGATAAATCCCCTGGCGATTCCGCATACAGGAGTGGTGATTGTGAATGGGTTTGAAACCGAGGCCTTACTTGATTCTGGCAGCAACATTTCCATTGTTGCACGCCGATATGTGCTTCCACAACAATGGCTAAAAATTAAGACTAGTCTAACCTGCATCCACAGAGGTCTGCCACCTGTGTCATCAGTTGTGAAGGATCGCTAAAAAAGTTAGCTGTATCGGTCCTTCCAAATCTTGGTGATACTAGGGCGGGACTGGTCTAACATAAAAAGTGGTTTTGCACTCCTTCCACTCCTAAATGAAATTTGGGCCTAATTATTGACGGAGATGATCCGTCTCAAGCTCCTTCCACACCATGTAACCAGCCAGCGGAGAGACGATGCGGCCAGTCAGTGTGACGTGGCAATTCCTGGGCCGTCATGGACAGAAACGTCATTAACCAACGCCACAGTGGAATGGGAGCAAACCACACCACTTGAGATCGGTCATGACCCTCTCTCTATCGTACAATATCAGTTTAAACAACAACAACATTTTTTTATATAGATAGATAGATACTTTATTAATCCCAATGGGAAATTCACATTCTACAGCAGCAGCATACTGATACAATAAATAATATTAAATTAAAGATTGATAATAATGCAGGTGAAAAACAGGCAATAACTTTGTATAATGTTAAATGTTAACATTTACTCCCCCGGGTGGAATTGAAGAGTCACATAGTTTGGGGGAGGAACGATCTCCTCAATCTGTCAGTGGAGCAGGACAGTGACAGCAGTCTGTCGCTGAAGCTGCTCTTCTGTCTGGAGATGATACTATTTAGTGGATGCAGTGGATTCTCCATAATTGATAGGAGCCTGCTGAGCGCCCTTCGCTCTGCCACAGATGTTAAACTGTCCAGCTCAATGCCAACAATAGAGCCTGCCTTCCTCACCAGTTTGTCCAGGCGTGAGGCATCTTTCTTCTTAATGGTGCCTCCCCAGCACACCACCGCGTAGAAGAGGGCGCTCGCCACAACCGTCTGATAGAACATCTGCAGCATCTTATTGCAGATGTTGAAGGACGCCAGCCTTCTAAGGAAGTATAGTCGGCTCTGTCCTTTCTTGCACAGAGCATCAGTATTGGCAGTCCAGTCTAATTTATCATCCAGCTGCACTCCCAGATATTTATAGGTCTGCACCATCTGCACACAGTCACCTTTGATGATCATGGGGTCCATGAGGGGTCTGGGTCTCCTAAAATCCACCACCAGCTCCTTGGTTTTGCTGGTGTTCAGTTGTAGGTGGTTTGAGTCGCACCATTTAACAAAGTCATTGATTAGGTCCCTATACTCCTCCTCCTGCCCATTCCTGATGCAGCCCACGATAGCAGTGTCATCAGCGACATATAGCACATTTTCATACAAACAATGTAGCTCAAAGTGCTTTACATGATGAAGAAAGAGAAAAAAGACAAAATAAATAAGAATTAAAATTAGGGAACACTAATTAACATAGAATAAAAGTAAGGTCCGATGGCCAGGGAGGACAGAAAAAACAAAAAAACTCCAGACGGCTGGAGAAAAAAAAAATCTGCAGGGGTTCCAGGCCACAAGACCGCCCAGCCCCCTGTAGGGACATGTATGGACATCACGGTGCTTTGATTAGGTGGTGGTGGCGCAGATTGCCACCACAGAAAACCGAAAAAAGAACAGAAGAGAACGTAGGTGTTAGTACGGATTTTGGAGCCACCATGAATAATAATGATAATTAATTGAATATACAGAGCATCAGGATTAGACTAAGGTAAAGCTATGAGAAAGCCATGTTAAAGTAATTTGTTTTCAGCAGTATTTTAAAGTTCCACTGTATTAGCCTGGCGAATTCCTATTGGCAAGCTATTCCAGATTTTAGGTGCATAACAGCAGAAGGCCACCTCACCACTTCTTTTAAGTTTAGCTCTTGGAATTCTAAGTAGACACTCATTTGAAGATCTAAGGTTACAATTTGGAGTGTAAGGTGTAAGACATTTCGAAATATAAAATGGAGCGAGATTATTTAAGGCTTTGTAAACCATAAGCAGTATTTTAAAGTCAATTCTAAATGACACAGGTAACCAGTATAGCGACATCAAAACTGGGGTAATGTGCTTGGATTTTCGTTTCTGAGTTAAGATTCTAGCAGCTACATTCTGCACTAGTTGCAGTCGATTGATGTCTTTTTTTGGTAGTCCTGAGAGGAGTGCATTACAGTAATCTAGCCGACTGAAAACAAAAGCGTGAAGTAATTTTTCAGCATCTTGCAGTGTTATAAGATGTCTAACTTTTGCTATATTTCTTAAGTGAAAAAATGCTGTCCTAGTAATCTGATTAATATGTGATTTAAAATTCAAGTCAGAGTCAATAGTTACCCCTAAATTCTTTACCTCTGTCTTGACTTTTAATCCTAATGCATCAAGTTTATTTCTAACTAGTCATTTAGCCCGTTACAAATACGGGCGCTACAACAGTAGTGCATAAACATTAGTAGGAACAGTCTATATTAAATGGCAAGGGACTTTGACCTCATTCTTTTTGTTGGTCGTATTTTTCTTTCTTTCAGCCTTTCTTTTGTTGATGTTTACTTGCTGAGCTGACCGTTCTTCGTGGGCTGCCACCGTGTATTGTGTGTCTTTAATTTTCTGTGACAGTAATACTGTCTTGTACATCCGCTGGCTTGTACGTCCGTAATATACCTTTAATTTTCTCTGGCGGTAATACAGGCGTGCGCGTCGGTAATATGCCTTTAATCTCCTCTAACAGTAATACTGGCTTGTATGTGGCTGTAATATGTGTCACTGTATTGTGTACCTTTAATTTCCTCTCGCAGTAATACTGGTTTGTATTTCCGTAAAACGCCTCTAACTCTCTGACAGTAATATCGCGCATCGCATCGTGCCCCACGCGTGCTCGCTTCACCAGAAGACACACACACGGACCCCTGGATGTACACAGGGATTTTATTAAAGAGGATAACGTCATTATATCCATTATTGCCAATCACTAAAATTTCTGTTTTCTCTTTATTTAGTTTGAGCAAATTACTACTCATCCATTCGGAAACACAAGTGAGACATTGTGTCAGTGAATCAAGAGTGTCGGGGTCATCAGGTGCTATTGATAAATACAGCTGTGTGTTATCAGCATAGCTGTAGTAGCTCACGTTATGCCCCGAGATAATCTGACCTAACGGAAGCATGTAAATCGAAAACAGCAGCGGACCCATGATAGGTCCTGGTGGAACACCATATAGAATAGGTGTCTTTGAAGTATAACTACCACAACTAACAAAGAATTTTCTACCTGCCAGGTAGGATTCAAACCAATTCAAGACACTGCCAGAGAGGCCCACCCATTGAGTAAAATTATTTCTAAAAATATTGTGATCAATGGTATCAAATGCGGCACTCAGATCTAAGAGGATGAGAACAGATAAACTGCCTTTGTCTACATTTACTCGCAAGTCATTTACTACTTTAACAAGTGCAGTTTCTGTACTGTGATTTGTTCTGAAGCCCAACTGAAACTTATCAAGAATGGTATGTTTATTGAGGTGATCATTAAGCTGCATAATGACTGTCTTCTCTAGGATTTTACTTAAGAAAGGCAGGTTAGAAATAGGTCTAAAATTTTCAAAAGCAGAGGAGTCAAGATTATTTTTCTTGAGCTGGGGTTTAACTACAGCAGTCTTAAGACAGTCTGGGAAGACCCCCGTATCTAATGACGAGTTTACTATGTCAAGAATACTATCAATTAGCACGCCCGCTACTTCTTTGAAAAAACTTATTGGTATTGGGCCAAGGACGCAGGTGGAGGGTCTCATTTGAGAAATTATTTTATATCCATCCATCCATTTTCCAACCCGCTGAATCCGAACACAGGGTCACGGGGGTCTGCTGGAGCCAATCCCAGCCAACAAGGCAGGAACCAATCCCGGGCAGGGTGCCAACCCACCACAGGACACACCCACACACCAAGGCCAATTTAGAATCGCCAATCCACCTAACCTGCATGTTTTTGGACTGTGGGAGGAAACCAGAGCGCCCGGAGGAAACCCACACAGACACGGGGAGAACATGCAAACTCCACGCAGGGAGGACCCAGGAAGCGAACCCAGGTCCCCAGGTCTCCCAACTGCGAGGCAGCAGTGCTACGCACTGCGCCACCGTGCCGCCCAATTATTTTATATAAATCAGGTAAATCTATCCTGGTGAAAGAATTTAATTTGTTTATAATGGAGTACTGGGGTTTAAGAAGATCAGTATTGGGGAGATGTACTATATTATTTCTAATATTAATTTTTTTATAAAAGAATACAGCAAAACCATTACAAGTTTCACCGGAAGTATTTTGAAGGCATTCCATTGAGTGACCTGAAGTGACCTTAAAGAGGCACCAACTTCTTTTATTAGGGAACAGTGGAAGGACAATTCCCTTAAATTTGTGAAAAATGTAGTGGTTCTTGTCAATGGCCAATGCACTCATCAGCCCATGCCACAGGGTCCTCACTTTGTTTTAGAAAACAACCTTTTGCATCAGGTAGAGGAGCATGAGGGGGAGGTGTGGACGCTGCTGCTAATTCCACGGACCTTCTGGCAACAGGTTTGTGAGTTAGCACACGGCCACCTCCTAGGAGGCCATTTGGGCACCGAAAAAACTTTTGAGCGGATTAAGCTTCGATTTTATTGGCTGGGAATCAATGAGGAAGTTCGTCGCTTTTGCACATCTTGCCTGGAGTGTCAGTTACGACAGATTCCTAGGAGAGACTGAGCTTGAGAGAATTGGGGTCGATATAGTAGGACCCCTAGAGTGCTCAGCCTGAGGACACGAATATATTTTAGTCCTCGTGGATTATGCTACCTTATATCCCGAAGCTGTTCCATTGCGCTCAGCCACTTCTAAAGCCATCGTATGGGAATAGGTAGGGGTCTTTGTGTGTGTTGGCATCCCTAATGAAGTCTTGACAGACCAAGGAGCGCTTTTCACCTCAGAGACGTTCAGGGTACCGTCCAAGTTACTTAAAATAAAGCATCTAAACACCATGGTGTATCATCCTCAAACCAATGGTCTAACAGAGAGGTTTAATCAGACTCTCAAACAAATGCTTCGCAAGGTGCTCAGTGAGGATGGAAGGAACTGGGATCAGCTCCTCCCCCCCATCCTTTTTGCATATCGGGAAGTCCCACAAGCCTCTATGAGGTTCTTACCTTTTGAATTATTGTATTAATGACAACCCCACGACATATTGGATATTTTAAAAGAAGGTTGGGAAGAAGAGGCTTTTCCCTTGTGACAATAACAACACTTTGATATTCGTAAAGTTTTGGAACAGCCACCCATATAATGTCCTCTGGCTGCAAAAAGGCTTTTAGTAGAACAGAACGTTGTTTACTCAACTGAGTCCAAAACAGAAGTGATGAATACAGACAAAATGGCGACTTTAAAGGCCAGTGGAGGAAATGACGTCATCAGAGGCGGAACTGGAAGTGACGTCATCCGAGGTGCCGGAACCGCCAGTGACGTCATCCAAGGTGCCCGAACCCTGCAGGATTTCTCGAGGATGGTCTGCAAGGGATCAAGAGAGACAGTTAGTGCACCCCGCCGCCCCCTGGCCAGACATGGAATTGCCATTATTCAAGCCCTTTAGTTGACTCCTATTTGCAGGTGTGTGACACCCTCTACAAACATATTAGAATATATCATGCAATTACGCGATAGCTTTGGAAAAATTCATCCCCTACTTAAAAGTCACATGGAGGCACATCTCTCCGGGAATACCACCCGGGTCATTGTCCTTGTACCTACCTCCCATTCTAAGTTACTAGGCCACTGGCAAGGTCCATATGAAGTTAAAGAGAGGAAAGGACTTGTTGACTATTTGGTGAAACAACCCAATCATCAACTGAACAAGCAGGCTTATCATGTAAATCTTCTGAAGCCGTGGAAGGAAAAGGTGCCTGATCCCTCCACGGTCAACCCACTCTCTCTATGCTCACAAGAATAACCTTAACTTCGGTGCGGATTTAAGTCCCAAACAGAGGCGGGAGCTGGAAGCAGTTATCCTGTCCATCCCGGAGGTAGTGAGTGAAACACCTGGAAGGACCTCTCTGATTGCGCACGATATTGTGACAGAACCAGGGGTTATAGTTCAAGAACACCCATATTGTCTTCCCAAGGCAAAAAGAGCTGAAGTGGAACTTGAGATCAAGCGCATGCTGGAACTAGGAGTAACAAAGGAAAGTCATACTCCCTGGTCTAGTCCCATCATCTTGGTCAGTAAGCCTAAGGGAAATTGAAGGTTTTGCAATGACTTTTGTTGACTTAATCAAGTCTCCCAATTTGATGCCTATCCATTGCCATGAGTGGATGACCTCCTCGAAAGGCTAGGACAGGCTAAATATTTGACACTTGACATGACAAAAGGGTACTGGCAGGTTCCTTTAACAGACTCCGCAAAGGTTAAGACTGCGTTTAGCACCCCTAGTGGTCACTGGCAGTATTGTGTCCTTATTGGTGGCATGGATTGTGGACTATCTTAAAGACAGACCTCAGTATGTGCGTCTTGGGAACTGCACATCTGACATTGTGGTCAGCAACACAGGAGCGCCACAGGGGACTGTACTTTCTCCGGTCCTGTTCAGCCTATATACATCGGACTTCCAATACAACTTGGAGTCCTGCCACGTGCAAAAGTTCGCTGATGACACTGCTATGGTGGGCTGCATCAGGAGTGGGCAGGAGGAGGAGTATAGGGACCTAATCAATGACTTTGTTAAATGGTGCGACTCAAACCACCTACAACTGAACACCAGCAAAACCAAGGAGCTGGTGGTGGATTTTAGGAGACCCAGACCCCTCATGGACCCCGTGATCATCAAAGGTGACTGTGTGCAGATGGTGCAGACCTATAAATATCTGGGAGTGCAGCTGGATGATAAATTAGACTGGACTGCCAATACTGATGCTCTGTGCAAGAAAGGACAGAGCCGACTATACTTCCTTAGAAGGCTGGCGTCCTTCAACATCTGCAATAAGATGCTGCAGATGTTCTATCAGACGGTTGTGACGAGAGAGCCCTCTTCTACACGGTGGTATGCTGGGGAGGCAGCATTAAGAAGAAGGACACCTCACGCCTGGACAAACTGGTGAGGAAGGCAGGCTCTATTGTTGGCATGGAGCTGGACAGCTTGACATCTATGGCAGAGCGACGGGCGCTCAGCAGGCTCCTATCAATTATGGAGAATCTTCTGCATCCACTAAACAGTGTCATCTCCAGACAGAAGAGCAGCTTCAGCGACAGACTGCTGTCATTGTCCTGCTCCACTGACAGACTGAGAAGATCGTTCCTCCCCCACACTATGCGACTCTTCAATTCCACCCGAGGGGGTAAACATTAACATTATACAAAGTTATTGTCTGTTTTTACCTGCATTGTTATCAATCTTTATTTTAATATTTTTTTTTGTATCAGTATGCTGCTGCTGGAGTATGTGAATTTCCCCTTGGGATTAATAAAGTATCTATCTATCTATCTATCTATCTATCTATCTATCTATCTATCTATCTATCTATCTATCTATCTATCTATCTATCTATCTATCTATCTATCTATCTATCTATCTATCTATCTATCTATCTATCTATCTATTTGGGTTACATGGGGCTCCTGCAACTTTCCAGTGCCTGGTGGATAAAGTATTCTGGCCTCATAACTCATATAGTGCTGCTTACCTGTATGACATTGTCATCTATTCCAGCACGTAGAAAGAACACCTACAGCAGGTCCGAGCAGTACTGCGGACACTGGGTGAGGCCAGACTTCAGATTAATCCAAAGAAACGCTTCTTTTGATTCAACGAAGCCAAGTATTTAGGCTATCTGGTGGGTCGGGGTACCATGAAGCCACATTGTTCCAAAGTAGATGCCATATTGAAATGGCCCCATCCGCGAAACCAAGTGGCAAGTCTAAGCCTTTCTCGGTACTGCTGCCAGTTTGAGAGAGCAGCACCCTTGACTGATTTGACAAAGAAGAGAGCCCCAAACAATGTGGTATTCACTGATAAGACAGACACTGCATTTAGTGACTTGAAGCAGGTCCTTACGTCAGGCACCAGTGTTGAAAACACCTAACTTTTCTTTACCTTTCATATCCAGACGGATGCTTCAGACACAGGCTTGGGTACCGTGCTGAGCCAGAGCATCGATGGTGTTGAAAACCCCATCATGTTCCTGAGTCGGAAACTGTTGGTGCAAGAAACCAGGTACACAGCAGTGGAGTGGGAGGCCTTGGCTATCAAATGGTCGATTACACAGCTGAGGTACTACCTCTTGGGCCGGGAATTCACCCTTGTCACAGATCATGCACCTTTACAGTGGATGGCCCTACACAAGGAGTCGAATCCACGGGTCACCAGGTGGTTTTGTTGATCTACATCTTCACACGTTTCCGCTTGTTCATCGTTGAGGTTCTCTTCATGCCAACGCTGATGCTCTTTCTCGTGTTCACAACCTCTCGGTCAGGAACGCCTGACCCGATGGGTCTGTGCTGAGGGGGGGCCTTGTCACACACGTGCGAATGGGAGGTAGCTAAAGGGCTTGAATGAAAGTAATTCCACACCAGTCCAGGGGTGGCAGAGTACACTGACTTTTTTTCTCACTTCTCTGCAGACCAGTTATTGGAAATTCTTCTTGGCCCTGATGATGTCACTTCCGGTTCCAGCCCCATTGATGATGTCACTTCCTCTGCTTGCCTTTAAAACCGCCATCTTGACACTCTCAAATCAGTTCTGTGTTGGAACCTGTACAAACCTGTACAAATCTGTACAACCAATTTATCCATTTGCAGCCACAAATATTATATGGGTGGCTGCTCCAAACTCTTTTTTGGTTCCTTTATTTGTCTGTTGTTGACAGTTGGTGTAGTCGGCAGGATGGTGGACTCCCAGAAAAACCAGGAGCAGAACCTAACTTATTACCAGTTGGGAAAGTACCATGGCCAAGTTTCTGAGTGGGGAGTACATTGTGTGGTTCAGAAAGACCAGGTACAGGCTCCGTCCCCAAGACACATAACCAGGCATAATAAAAAAACACGGGGAATGTGAGGGAGGGGCTCACATGATTGGGCTGGTCCTGATGGGGCAAGCAAAGGTGGCTTATTAGGCTCTCTCAGAGGAGGCAGAGACCATGGCTAAACGTGGGCGTGCCTCAGACCTGCAGGTGAGAAAAATAAGACAATGGAGTTTTGACCCAGAGCAGTCCACACACAAGAAGGGCTTCTCCTTGTGGGCAAAAGCAGGGCACTGGCTAAAGCGAGATAAAATCACCGCCCTTCAAACAGTGGAGCATGTTACCTGCTATTTACTATTAAATAACCTTCCAGAATACTTCATCCAGCTGGTCTGCTAAAGGTACTTGGAAGTCCACATCAAAGATATTCTAGACTGGTTTCACAACACAAAAGAGTTATATAAAAAAGGGCACAGAAGACTCTTTTTTTCTTAGGCGACTACACTACTTTATGTGTGTCCTTTACATATGCTACAGTTCTGTGATGATCATTCACTTCAATATAAACCCACCAAAATCAACAACCTGATTAAGAGGGAGGACACACTCGACCCATTGGATGCAAAAGTGAAGGAGAGAATGAATAATGTTGCATATCCTCTCTCTAACACACTAACACTGAGTACTTTCAGCTAACAAATTATTCAGCAGAACTGCATCAAGGAATGCTATACGTACCTTTATACCAATGGAAACACATGCTTATAATATGTTTGGTAAAAAGCAAAATTTCCCCCTTGGGACAAATAAAGTACTATCTACAGTCATATGAAAAAGTTTGGGAAACCCTCTTAATTCTTTGGATTTTTGTTTATCATTGGCTGAGTTTTCAAAGTAGCAACTTCCTTTTAATATATGACATGCCTTATGGAAACAGAAGTATTTCAAACATTAAGTTTATTGGATTAACAGAAAATATGCAATATGCATCATATCAAAATTAGACAGGTGCATAAATTTGGGCACCCTAACAGAGATATTACATCAATACTTAGTTGAGCATCCTTTTGCAAATATAATAATAATAATAATAATAATAATAATAATAATATATTTTATTTATATAGCATCTTTCCCATGCTCAAGGCACTTCACAGAGTTTATGAAAGAACGGCAGAGTATACAGTATATAGCACTGTACTAAACCAAATAAATAAATAAAGAAGAGTAAGATTCTAATTCAGAGAAAAGCCTAACAGACAACATAATTGATGCTCTAGCACACACACACAGGTTACATGAGCATCTTGACATAGAGGTAAACTGAAAGAAGGGTAATAAAGTCAGGCAGACCTAAAAGTCTTCCTGAACAGATGAGTTTTGAGTTGTTTTTGAAAAGAATTCATGGAGTCAGCTGATCTAATTAATTTTGGTAGGCCATTCCAGAGCCTGGGCACTATACAGCTGAAGGCCCTGTCACCCATGGAGTGTAGATTAGTGTGGAGTACTACAAGATTGCCAGAATCAGAGGATCTTAGCGGGCAGACAGGAACATAGTGATGTAGAAGGTCACTAATGTAGTCTGGTGCAAGGTCGTTTAAGGCTTTGTAGGTTATTAGTAGAATTTTAAATTCGATTCTGGTAGACACAGGGAGCCAGTGAAGGTGAAGCAGGATGGGTGTTATGTGCTCGCTGCTGCTGGTCCGTGTAAGAACTCTTGCAGCCGAGTTTTGAATAAGCAGGAGCTGTGATATAAGATTAGAAGGGGCACCTGCCAGTAGGGAATTACAATAATCGATGCAAGATGTGATAAAAGCATGGACAGGTTTCTCAGTGTTAGAAAAGGAGAAGGAGTGAACACGTGATATGTTATGGAGGTGAAAGTAAGAAAGTTTCTTAATGTGATTTATGTGTGGGGAATAAGGAAGAGAGGAATCAAAAATGACACCAAGATTCTTTGCAGTAGAGGCAGGTCTGATGAGATCACTGCCAAGATTGACTGGGAAGGAGCTCATTTTATTAAGTTGCACTTTAGTCCCAATTTGTAGGAGTTCAGTTTTGTTGCAATTTAATTTTAAAGAGTTCTGCTCCATCCAGGTTTTAATTTCACTGAGGCTAGTTGTGAGCTGAGAAAGCTCTGATGAAGTTCCACTTTTAACCATTGAAATAGAGTTGAGTATAAAAATGATAACCCAGTCCAAAGCTACGAATAATATGGCCAAGGGGAAGCATATATATACAAAAAAGCAGAGGGCCGAGGACAGAGCCCTGTGGAACCCCTTGTATGAATGGCGCTGTGCTGGACCTGCTATTGTCAAGACTAACAAACTCTTGCCTATCAGTCAGATAGGTCATGAACCTCTGGAGGGCAGTGCCAGAGATACCCAGCATGTTCTCCATTCCAGACAGTAGAATGTCATGTCTGACAGTGTCAAATGCTGCACTGAGGTCTAACAGAATTAGATAGATAGATAGATAGATAGATAGATAGATAGATAGATAGATAGATAGATAGATAGATAGATAGATAGATAGATAGATAGATAGATAGATAGATAGATAGATAGATAGATAGATAGATAGATAGATAGATAGATAGATAGATACTTTATTAATCCCAGGGGGAAATTCACATATTCCAGCAGCAAAAATATTAAATTAAAGAGTAATAAAAAATGCAGGTAAAAGCAGTTTCACAGCTGTGCTGTGCTCTGAAACCAGACTGAAAGGGCTCCATCAAATTATTAGAAGTTAAGTAGTTGGTGAGTTGGGAAGCTACAACACGCTCAAAAACTTTTGACAGAAAAGGTAAGTGGGAAATAGGCCAAAAATTGTTAAGATTGTCAGCATCAACACCAGACTTTTTTAACATTGGGGTTACAGAAGCGAATTTAAAAGTGAACGGCACAAAGCCAGTGTCATAGGATGTTTATTATTGTTGTAATAGTTGGGATTATGGCATGAAGGCAGGATTTAAGAAGTGTTGTGGGGATGGGGTCCAGTACACAAGTAGTTGGCCTCATCTTACAAAGCAGGTCATTAACAAAAGCAGATGTGACTGGTGAGAACTTAGAGAAGGAGCTGGATGGAATGGGAAAAAAGGGAAAGATATAAACAGATGATGCATTTATGTTAGTTGAATTATGTAGATCTTTAATTTTGTTACGGAAAAAGTGGAGGAATTTCTCACAGACTTCAGTAGAAGAGGTAGTTGGGCCAGATGCAGGTTGAAGTAATTTATTAACTACAGAGAACAAAACTCTTGTGTTGTCATGGCCACTTTCTATTATTCTGCCATAATGGGTGTCCTTGGCAGCAGTTAGTGCTTCTCTGTAAACTCTTTGGTGGTCAGAGAAAGCCTGGATGTGCATGTTGAGGCCAGACTTACATGACATTCTCTCAAGGCGTCGACCAGCTGCTTTCATAGATAACAATTCTGAATTATACCAAGGAGCTGAACGCTTAAAGGAAACCTCCTTATGTTTTAAAGGAGCTGTTTTATCTAATGCTGAATGAAGGGCTGTGTTATAGTGGTCAACAAGACTATCTAGTGTTGATGGAATAGGTGAAGACAGTAAAAGATCAGAAATGGATCCAGCAAGAACAGAGGGACAGATATTTTTAAGGTTTCTGTAAGAAATTTGTTATTTACAGGTAAGAGAAGGGAGAGGTAATTAGACAGTGAAAAGTACTGCTTTATGGTCAGAGAGTCCCAAATCAGTGCATTAAGTGTTGGCAACAGATAATCCAGATGTACAGATCAGATCCAGTATATGACCACCAGAGTGGGTGGGAAAATCAACATGTTGTGTCAAGTCAAAACAGTCCAGTAAGGATGGGAATTCATTCGTCAGTTTAGATGTGGGGATGTCAATATGGATGTTGAAATCACCAAGAAGAATGACTCTCTGGGAAAAGGAACTTAAGTGGGTTAATAGTTCAGTCAGATCAGATAAGAAGGATGCATTGTATTTTGGATGACGATAATAGAACAATGAGTAAGACAGGACCTGATTCCGTTATTAGTTTAAGAGCCAAACACTCAAAAGACAATGGACAATCAATTGGGATTCTTTTGATGTTTAATTCCATTCTAAACATTACTGCAAGTCCTCCATTTTGTCTTGAGCTACGAGGCTCTGTGAGGAAAGTGTAACCAGGTGGTGTCGGCCCCATGAATGATGTAAATTCATTTGGTTTTTGCAAGGTCTCCGTTAAGCACAGCATATCAAGTTTGGTGTCAATGATGAATTCTGACAGCACCAATGTTTTGCCATTAAGAGATCTCTAATTAAACAATGCAATATTAGTTGATGAGACTTCTTTTTGCACAGAGCTGTGACCTGAGTTTATTTTCATATACAGTAATCCCTCGCTATATCGCGCTTCGCCTTTCGCGGCTTCACTCCATCGTGGATTTTATATGTAAGCATATTTGGATGATAAATTAGACTGGACTGCCAATACTGATGCGCTGTGCAAGAAAGGACAGAGCCGGTTATACTACCTTAGAAGGCTGGCGTCCTTCAACATCTGCAATAAGATGCTGCAGATGTTCTATCAAACAGTTGTAGCGAGCACCCTCTTCTATGCAGTGGTGTGCTGGGGAGGCAGCATTAAGAGGAAAGACGCCTCACGTCTGGACAAACTGGTGAGGAAGGCAAGCTCTATTGTTGGCATGGAGCTGGACAGTTTAACATCTGTGGCAGAGCGAAGGGCGCTCAGCAGGCTCCTATCAATTATGGAGAATCCACTGCATCCACTTAATAGTATCATCTCCAGACAGAAGAGCAGCTTCAGTGACAGACTGCTGTCACTGTCCTGCTCCACTGACGGATTGAGGAGATCGTTCCTCCCCCAAACTATGCGACTGTTTAATTCCATCCGGGGGGGTAAACTTTAACATTTAACATTGTACATAGTTATTGTCTGTTTTTCACCTGCATTATTATCATTCTTTAATATTATTTATTGTATCAGTATGCTGCTGCTGAAGAATGTGAATTTCCCATTGGGATTAATAAAGTATCTATCTATCTATCTATCTATCTATCTATCTATCTATCTATCTATCTATCTATCTATCTATCTATCTATCTATCTATCTATCTATCTATCTATCTATCTATCTATCTATCTATCTATCTAATTCTGTTAGACCTCAGTGCAGCACTGGTTCGCGGATTTCTGCGGACAATGGGTCTTGTAGTTTCTGGTACATGCTTCCTTAGTTGGTTTGCCCAGTTGATTTCATACAAGGGACGCTATTGGCAGATGGCTGAGAAGCTACCCAACTTACTTTTCTCTCTGTCTCTCTTGCGCTGACTTTCTCTGATCCTGACCTAGGGGGATTGAGCAGGGGGGCTGTTCGCACACCTGGACGATACGGACGCTCGTCTAAAAATGCTGAAAGATTATCTTCACGTTGCTACCTTCTGTGCAGCTGCTTCCTGAAGCGACATGCTGCACGGTGCTTCGCATACTTAAAAGCTCGAAGGGCAAATATTGATTCTTGCTTGTTTGTTTTTCTCTGTCTCTTTACTCTCTCTCTCTTTGTCTGCTCCTGACTGAGGGGGTGTGAGCTGCCGCCTTCAACAGCTTTGTGCCGTGGTGCTTCGCATACTTAAAAGCCAAACAGCCCTATTGATTTGTTTGCTTTTCTCTATCTCTCTGACATGATCTGCTCCTGACGCGCACTCCTTTGAAGAGGAAGATATGTTTGCATTCTTTTAATTGTGAGATGGAACTGTCATCTCTGTCTTGTCATGGAGCACAGTTTAAACTTTTGAAAAAGAGACAAATGTTTGTTTGCAGTGTTTGAATAACGTTCCTGTCTCTCTACAACCTCCTGTGTTTCTGCGCAAATCTGTGACCCAAGCATGACAATATAAAAATAACCATATAAACATATGGTTTCTACTTCGCGGATTTTCTTATTTCGCGGGTGGCTCTGGAACGCAACCCCCTCGATGGAGGAGGGATTACTGTACTGTAAATTTGTCACAATGACACTTCTGTTTCCAGGGCCATGAGTAGGACGGCGTATTCCTGAGCAAATGCTGCCAGTGATCTTTTCATTCGCAGCCCGGAAGTGGCAGCAACCTGACCCGCGATGTACATATTTTGGGCGCCGCAAAATACCGGTGTCTTTTTGGATATTCCAGTCAGACCATTTGCTCTGTACAAAGTGTTTAATATGAAGGAGTTTGTCACAAGAGTATTTTAGCATGATACTGAGCAATACTTGTCTGATAGTAGAGGAGAAGCAGCACAGCACAGCAGAGCCGGTGATACGGCGGGTGCGGTGGCACCACAGAGCAGTGATAGCAAAGCAGCAGAAAGCATAGCAGGAGGACGTAGCAGAATTTGGAGGTTCCAACATACAGCCACAAACAAGTAACGCTGGGTATTACAGGCATGATCACCCCAGAGCCACAAGCCAGGTGGGTATGAACATCAGATCAGTTATAAAGCACAATAAAATGAATCGAGAGCAGACCAGCATAGCAACTATAATCAAACATCTCAGGCTCTTAGATCGTCACGGTACAAAGAAATGTTTGTACTCAGTGCTTTGAGCTACACTTCACGATCCCATTGCGCATGTGCACTCAGTGCTTCGAGCCGCACTGCGTGTAGGCGGGACATTTCCACTGCTCATGTCAGCTTACTGCTTCAAACCGAGATTTAGGAAGTTATATTAATTACATTACACTGCCTATTCCACCACCAGGTTACAAAATTTCAACAGAGTTGTGATTGGTGAAACGAATCTTTCTGGATCATCAACACAACTGAAATTATTGTGCAGTAGATTACTTAGTGTCAAAAAATTAAATGACAGATTTTGCATATTAAAATGCTGAATATTAGAATGCATAAGAAGAGCTGTACTAATACGATTCAAAACACTTCCTTCACCATAATACTCTGGCTGTTCTCATAAATATTTCAGTCTCTGTATTACACTGCCTCACTTCTACAGTGAACAGTGTTATACGTTTATTCACTGTATATAGAAATCAATATATATATATTGTATATAGTCATATTATGTTATATAGTGTTATATGTTATACAATTTTTTTTTGATATTCCATATGTTCTATTTACTGTCCTATATGTTGTTTTTATACTGTCTGCTACGATATCACTGTTTCGGTCTCTTCTCTTAAATATTCCTTTTATTCTTCAGGTTCATTATTACTGGTATAATTACTGCATTAATGTTCAAGATGTCAGTCAGTCAGTCATTGTCTCGGTGACATCTGGCTTTGTCTCCCCTTCATCATCTCACATGCATTTTTTAAACAAGCTTCAAGGTGTCGTTTCGAAACATTTGTGTGTCCAAAGCTCAGTGTCTCATTTCTAATGCTCATGATGATGTGGATGTGTTACAAATATTTTAGCAATTCTGAACCAGCAGTGGTGAAAGTGTGTCTGTAGCGTGAGGTCTGCTGGGGGTGTACACAGTTTGCTTGGTGCAATAAGCATGTTTTTTGTGGGGTTTTTTTTCTTTTTTTTTTTCTTTTTTAGGCAGACAAGAGGAACTGGATGAGGCTTTTTTTGACATGGTGGTAAAAGATTTGCAGCCCTTTTCTATTGTCGAAGATAAAGGATTCCAGGCTTTTGCTAAACTGTATCTCAGCTACATCCTCCCAACCAGAAAGGCACTAAAAGCCATGATTCAGGCCAAGTACTGTGTAGCCAAAGAGAAGGCAATGGCTGAGCTAAAGCAGTCTGCATATGTCAGCCTGACCTCTGATATGTGGACTTCAGTAAATATGGATGGTTATCTGGGTGTCATATGCCATTAAGTCACAGCTGAAGCCAAACTGGCCACAGTTCTCCTTTGTGTCAGCCAATTTCCCCAGACACACACTGCTGCTCAAATCATGGAGTCCATGAGTGTGCTAATGACGGACTGGGGAATCAGTGACAAGATAGGCTGCATGGTGACTGACTATGCAGCCAATCTTGTTGCCACTGCCCAGCTGCTGAAAGTTCGTCATTTGCCATGCTTTGCCCATACCTTGAATCTGGTAGTAAAGAAGGCAATTGACCCCAAGCTCCAGGAAATTCGTCAAAAAGCAAGGAAAATTGTGTCTTTGTTTAGGTCAAGTTGTAATGCTAAGGAAAAACTATTGGAGATGCAGCAGCTAATGGGCAGGCCACTGCAAAAGGTGGTTCAAGAAGTGGACACCAGATGGAGCAGCACTTACGATATGCTGCAGCGTCTGCATGACCAACGTGAGGCAGTTGGTGCTGCCCTCTCTAATTTAAATACAGAGGTTGTTCCCTTAACAAGTGTATGATATTATTAATAAATGCCTGACCCTCCTTCTTCCACTAAAACATGCAACCACTGTGATGTCTGCAGAGAAAATGGTGTCTGCATCTAAAATGATCCCACTATATCGCATGTTGCAACACAAAATCTCAGAAAAAAGTACCAAGGTGACCAGGGAGGAGTCCATACAACTAGGTAGGCTGCAATGATCCAAAAACATTTTGTACAATGAGTGTCCCATTAGTAACATTGATTATTGCTATTTTCTGTCTTAGGTGTGCATCTGAAGGAAAGCTTACAATCCAGATTCCATACATTGGAATCCATCTGGGTTTTAGCCTTGGCTACGCTGCTGGACCCAAGATTCAAAACAATTGGCTTTGGCAATTCAGACCGCGTCAGAGAGGCTGAGAAACAGCTCACCTTAGAATGTGCATTCCTACTCGCTAGACACTGTGCACGTGACACCCCAAGGTAATTTTTGTACGGAATGTTTACTTTTGGTATTTGATACTGTACATTTAATGTGTACTGTGAATAAAACCATGTACTCTTTGACTCTTTCAAACAGAGCCACAGACTTGAACATCAGCCCTGGCCCCATCCTTGGAAGCAGCATGTCCCACAGACAATCTATGGCAACTTTTGGACTTACGTGTTTCAGAGGCTCAAAGAGTCCACAGTGCCACTGCAGATGCCACTATGGAGGTGAAGATATACCTAACGGATGCCTATCTTAGTAGATGAGAAGATCAACTCCTGTATTGCAAGGAGAGAATAACTGTTTACCCCAATCTTTATCAGCTTGCTATCAAGTATTTTTGTCTGCCAGCAACGTCTGTTCCAAGTGAACGCATTTTTTCAAAGGCTGGGGAGGTCCTCTGCAAAAAAAGGAGTTGCCTGAAGCCCAGCACAGCAGAGCAAATAATTTTTCTAAATAAAAATGCCTAAAACCGCTGCACTCGCCAACTTTATTGCAAGCTTCCCAGGTCAAAGTTCTTGAGCGTCCAGATCCCGTGATACTTGAAATGTTGACAGAAACTTGAATGTGCTTGGCTATTTGGCTGCCTCGGACTTTGGAAGGAATGCTTGGGTAACATCTACACTTTCTTGGATTTGTATGACTATTTCACTCCAGTTTTTATGGAGTTGTAAGTGTGTGGTGTTCTTTTCCCCTCCCCTATTTTTAAGTAACATTTTATTTGACATCTTGATGTATAAAGTATCACAGTGCAATGGAACTGTTTTAACTTAACTCAACCCATGATTTGAGGGTCACAATTTTAACTTCAGAAACCTTGTCCATTTTTATTATATGCAGCTTTATTGTCTACAGTGATTTACAGTAATTTCTTTTACTTAAGGAATTTAACTTGTAAATTACTATAGTTACTGTTAATATTCAGAATTAAGGGCAATTTTGTTGCTTTCAGTGTTTTCCAGGATTAACAAAAATACAATGCATTTTGGATGAATTTTGAGAAGTGATTTAGGCCTAACAAATGTCTCAAGATTACCACTCTGTCAAAAACCACTGACGAGGCTGACACTTTGGAAATTTAAGAGGCAAGTGTTTCTGTAAATTTGTGGGTTTTTTTTGGCTCTATAGCAAGTAAACCTGTACCACTTTGGGGGAAATGCAGTGAGGTGGTACTAAATTTAAGATATAAATTGCATTTTGTGTTATTTACAATTTGGTGGCTTGGACCAATGGTTCATTTTACAAACCTTTTACGCACAGTCTGGGACAAATACAGGTAATCTTGCCAGTATACAATAGGTATGAAACACATGTTATGACTGCATTAATTTTAAAGGCAACCAGCATGTAGCTTGATATTTTGCTGATTAACAGAATTTAAGTTGGGGGTGGGTTAGACCTACCGTGGCCAGTTACTTTAAGCAGAAATGATCGTCTCAAGCCAAATCTTTCCATCTTTGGAGATGAGGGTGTATTGTCCCCATGTCACAAGGCTCCTGATGGCATACTTTGAGAAGTTTGGTGCACTTGTTGTCAGTGCTGAGATAAGTAAACATGAGTTTTCAATGCCACACTTTAAAGGCCTACTTTATTTGTCCTAAGAGATCCTAGTTTCTATTTAGCAGGTTTCTGCTACTCCTGCTGTCCTAGAAAAAACTCTGCTTGCCAGAATCCCACTAGATTGATTTGTTCTTGGTATGTACCATACTGTTCATAACAGTACACTGGACATTTTATTAAACAATATTTTTGTTTGAACATATTGGATCATTAAATGATGGTTGGTATAACCAAAACCTGATACTTTTTCTTTTTATGGGTCCCAATTGTTAAGCATGATGTTAATACAAAATGTCTGTTTCAGGTGAGCCTTGAGAGCCAAGTGGTGTGTGAGGGGTGACGTTCACCTGCAGTGATCAAGATTTCTACAATATTTCTATACAAAGAGCGGCATTGACCCTTAATTTCCATGAAAGTGCAAAAAAGTATGACATATGAATTGGTTTTTGTGCTTTAAGGGTTGCCAAAGCTATTCAATCTTACTACTTTTGTTTGGTTCTGCTTATTCTATGTTATTCTGAGAATTTTCTTATCAAAACTGTTCACAACAGCATGTTGAGTTACAGAAAATGTAATTTGTGAAATGACAACCTCTATGCAAAATTAATTTAACAATTGAAGACAGTTTGTAGTTATTTGTACAAGATGTGTAATGGGAGCAAAACTACAGCTCAGTACATGGCAAAGAGGAGCACACCAACATGCAGATTAAGCCCAGCTTTTAAATATTTTCCTTGTAAAGTTAATCAAAACCTTGTAATCTGACAGTTTGAGTCATCTCTGAAGAAAAATCCTCTGCATTGTGTGACATTGGTGCAGAGTACATTTGTGTTTTTATGCAGACATTGTATGTATTTGTTCCTAGTTTTAGTCCTGTTCCAATTATGAACTCAGTTTTTGTACACTTGCCAGCACTTTTTCTAGTCCTTAACTTTCTGAATCATTAGCAGGAAAAAAATCTGTAAATGTTCATTAATGCAACTGGACAGAACTGGTTGGTTTTTTGTACAAATTACTTTGTCCGCTCATGTTTTTGGGTTATTGCAAACTATTTCTTTATTAAAAATTAATTTGAAATATCAAACAGGCTGAAAGTGTAGGTTTTTTCAAAATTTACTTTGCATTGTCCAGATTTGTTTTCCATAGTAACACATTTCTTTATATTCAACAAAGATGGGACTATTTTGGATTGAATTTTAGGAGTTATTTTAATAAGACTCGTGCACAATTGATGATAAAGGAAATTGTAATGAATTGCCATGGGGTTATTTCAGTTAAGCACCTGGGTGTTGCATTATATGTAAACATTACAATACTGAAGTGCAAATTTAAGAGCATTTCATATTAGACTACTGGCAGTGTAATGTATTGTAGCTACAGTATTACTGCTTTTACTAGCAATTCTTCTAGTTATTGTAAACCTTAGAGTGACAGTGATGGACCAATCGCATTTCCATGAGCCGTAGTCTAGTTTGGTTGAAGAGTTTAATTCAAATACTGATATATGTTGGTTTTATATTGGAATTAGAATATGAATGTACATTGTGCAGATTCAATTCCCGATTAGGAATCTAACACCATCCAGGGCAGGCTCCTGTCTTCAGGTTTTCAAGGAGCATTGTCACATAATCGGAACTATATCAGTTAAACGCATCAGGCAATGGTTATCTGCAATAGCCAAACAGATGCTGACCAGGTTTAATATCAAACACGAGACCTGGTGCAGTGCGACTGGCACAATTGTTCAAGCCACCGTTATCTAGTCAATGTTGACCTGATTACTGCAGCATGACTGCTTACTAAGCATATGCTGAGTTACAATGCTTGACATTATTGCCAATTATAATTTTGACTTCAAAGATGTCTATCACAACTTCATAGACATTCGGTATTCGTCCACAATGCTCTGATAAGAGTGTCAAATGCTTTGAAGCTTCGATACGATTTCTGACACAATTGCTTCAAACGTTTTGATGCTTCGTGAGGCTTCACTCCGCCCATCACTACCTCTGAGATAGCTTTTTGTAGCCTTCCCCTAAACCATGATACTGAACAATCTTTGTTTTCAGATCTTTTGAGAGTTGCTTTGAGGATTCCATGCTGTCACTCTTCAGAGGAGAGTCAAAGGGAAGCACAACATGCATTTGACCACCTTAAATACCTTTTCTCGTGATTGGACACACCTGTCTATGAAGTTCAAGGCTTAACAAGCTACTCCAACCAATTTGGTGTTGCAAGTACCGGTAATCAATATTGAGTAGTTACATGCATTCAAATCAGCAAAATTACAAGGGTACCCAAATTTTTGCACAGCCAGTTTTTCACATTTGATTTAATTTCATACAACTAAATACTGCTTCATTAAAAATCTTTGTTCGGAAAACACCCCAGTACTCACATGTTCCTAGGAAACGAAAGACATACCACTGTTATCTTTTTTGTTGAAAGTAAATTATTATGCAGGCTGAGAGGGGTTCAAAAAATTTTTCATATGACTGTATCTGTCTATATTTATGGAAATTCGTTAGGTACTTCAAAAATGCACCTATTAGTTGGAGGCTTCTTTTGCTATTAATAACATTTACAAGGCATTCATAAAGTGGTTATTCTTCTCTGTAATGTGGATTACTAAAATAACTTCATTTTGCAATGGTCAGAGATGGCTTAAGTGAGACATAATTCTGTTGATATTTTATGCTTCAGTATAAACCTTGTGAATCCTTCACATTCATTAGCAATTTTACCAATGTATCAAAGACTGACAGCACAGATGTGAATAACCTATTTACTGATGCTTTATATGCGTAATTAAGACCAAAAGAAGTCTATCTTAAGATCTTATTGCCTAAGAATTATCGAGTAACAGATGCATTTTTTCTAGCACTTAAACTAAAGTGTTACCCTATCTATCTAATTCAATTAAAGTCTCATCACATCATAATTGGGTTTAGCCCAACTTGGTACACTGTGCATTGTACTTTTAGTTCATGTTTACTTTAGTTTCATTGCTAACCTCTCAGGCATACATTACTAAAAGGCTTTGGAAAATCAAGATAAATAACATAAAATTCCCTACTTTTAGTATAATCAAATGCTTTTATTACAACCTCATACACTATTACCCTACAGTATATGTTAAAGTTGATCAAATCCTTTCTCAGTTTATCTTTAATTATTGTTTTTATTAATTTTCTAACTTTTCAACTATACTTGTTAACTGGAATCTATAGTTATTAGGATTGACCTGGTTACCTTTTTAATAATGGGACACCATTTGCTAGTTTCTTGTCTGTACAGAATTATTCAGAACTCATTTCTGGAAAAATGTGCAATGAAGGTTTAAATATACCCATTATCTTGCTTCAGCACTCTTAAGTAAATGTCATTTGGTGCAGGAAATTTATTTGATTTCAGCTGTTTTGATTCTTGCACTGCTCAGAAGGTTTTTAACATTTTATTACCAAATCAAAAGAGACAAAACCAGACTCAAAGTCAAACAAAACAAAAGTCAAAACGAGATTTTTTTTCCAAAATATTTATTTATTTAAAATGCATGAGCTTTCAGATTTCACTGGGTTTTTCCTTTAATAGTTTTCATGTTTGGACTTATTTCACTTTGTATGGCCATCTTTAATTGTGTGAATGTCATGCCATCATACACTCTGTTGTTCAAAAACATTGAAAAAACAGCAAGAAATTGCAGTGTTACCATGATAATGATAAAATATATAACAGTGAAAATAAAAATTAATAATATTGATAAAATAAAATGAAAAAATGTAATAGTTCTTGTGGATACTGTAATTTCATTCATGTTTTAAATAGATTTTTCTCCTCTTTGTTCTCCTATTGGTGAAATAGTAAAAGAACTTCTTAGGATGTATTATTCCCCAGGTTCATTTTGGCATTTCTAATATCCTTAGCCCTATATTTTTTTTATATTTTAGTAATAGCAAATTAGGATTCTTGATATGCATAAGTAATTCTGTATGGTGGTGCAAATGTGAAAGCAATCCCAAAGGAGTTGTAGAGCCTAATTTATCAAAGCTGATTTCCTGAGGGGATATTAAAAGATTAGGACACCCCCTTTATGTATAGAGTCTTCATCTTTCTGAGAAACAGTAAAGCAAATGTTGTGTGAAAATTTGTGATGAAAATCAGGAGGTAATAATTTAATTTTCTTTAATTACCCATGTATTCTCTTGTTTTTGGTTACTGTATTTGAGTCAGTCGAAAGTATCATAGATAATTAAAACAAATTGATTATTATTGATTATATCACTCAGATATTAATTTTATATCCTTCAAAGGAAAACACAGAGGCAGCTCAAGAAAGGCAGACTCTGCTATCTGTTTGCAGAAAAACTATTTGTAAATTTCAGACATGGGAATAATCAAATTGTAGGTGTTTAAGGTCAAGAGTATTCTTGTCAAAACTTCAAACTAAGAAACAGATTTAGAATTAGTGAAATATCTGTGGTGGATCAATGATCACTTCTCTGAGAGCTTCACACCTCTAAATAACCTGCTAATACAACAGCCATGCATAACTGTGACATTACCCTCCTATGGTGGGTGGATGCTGTCTCAGAATGTTTGTTAGTGCAGAGGGGGTGAATAGTAGTAAAACATGTTACCATTTGTATACTAAATGTTGGGACATTAGACAATGTAGTATGGTTCCTGTGTCTATTAACCTCTTTTACATATTTTTTTTCCACAGAGAGCAGAAACCTGTTCTAGGCCAGCTCACATCTTCCAAATGAGTGTTTACAAATAAAAGTGACTTAAGTAAAGTACGCCGGGATAAAGCTTCTTAAACATGTGCTTAATCTGTCTAGGAAAGTGTCTTACAAGAAATCAATTCATTAAGCATAATATTCCTAATAAAATGTAACAGTACCAAAGATGAGTAATTAATTAAATTGAATGCATAATTTAGGAATCATAATAAAGAGTACCAAAATAATAATAATAATAATAATAATAATAATAATAATAATAATAATAATAGTTTTTGTTTTGGTATCATTTAGTTTATTAGGTTAGTTTCCCTTTGCTTTAGTATTGAAATATCGTACCTCTTAATTAATGGACTACATTTATGTCTCATCACACCAGTATCCTTTAGTTCTCTTCGAGTATCCAAACAATGATCTTTAAAATAATCCCACAACCAAGGTTTCTCTAGAGATTTAATAACACAGATTTATTTTCTCCACGTTGGTGTCTTTATTACCAGGACTGAAAACTGTTAAATACTTTTTGACCTTGAATGCAGACTAACACCTTGCAAAGGACCTGACCTTTCAGTCATTAAAATCCAATCACATACTGGGCATGTTTCCATATTTATCAGGACAGCAGGAAGATGTATTTGAACATGCTTGTGAAAATACAAATACATTAATCAGACACTTCCCATCTTCCTTGACAGACCCTGATTAGAATCTAGAGTTTCAAAATTGCAGTATGCTCAGTAAGAACTGAACAGTCTTGATTATTGTGCACTGAAAGTGACAGACAGATAAATTACAAAAGAATCCTCTTAATTACTTCTCAATATAAATATATATTTATTCCTTTTACATAATGTATGCAAGTGTATTTTAAGTGTTGCAATATTTCCAAATAACTAATATGAGATACTATAAAAATTTAAACAACATAAAAAATTTTAGTGGAACATATGCTCAACAAATGTATCTTTCAAGCAAACAATAAGTATCTAAACCTTATCCCATAATTTACTTAATACATGCATAAACAAATCATGAAATTTGATTAGGGTGATAATGTAATCACAAAGATGTGAAAAATAAATGGCATTAAGTTAAACAGTTGAAAACAGTCTAAACAAAAAGATCCATAACTGTCATAACTCTGGATATAACCATATATACATATGTTTGTTGTGGGGTGTTCTCAGCTAGCAGGAGGTTACTAGAGTCACTATAGCTAAGGGTTAGGCTAAAGATAATCCTGCTAAAGTGAAAGTCACCTTTGGTGTAGAAGAGTTCATGTTTCTGCGAGTGTGGCAGGACAGGGCTTCTATAGGGCAGTGTGTTCAGAATGTGTGGTACATGCACCAAAAGACCATTAGGCAATTACATAAGAAGAAAAAAGAGAGATTGCTTGGATCAAAGCTTGCAGTGCTCTCCCGAAATGTAGGTAGGTGCAGGTATTCTATCCAAAAAGAAACAGTAAGGCCAGGGAAGAAATGTCAGAGGTTGAAATACCTCTTGGCTTTAAGAAAGGACATGGTGCAGGTAAGATGCTCAGGACAATGTTATCCCTTTAAAAAAAACATGGAGCAAGGTCACTAGCATTAAGAACAAATAACAGGATCAGAGTGCACATGCACCAAGATTTGGTTCTTTCAAGACTGCTTTCCTTGGTGAAAATATGGATACTGACCCTGGAATTGACTGTGGGATAGAGTTTAAAGTCACCATATGGTCATATTGAGCACAATGCCAAGTCTTGAACTGGATCAAGTGCTCAGCTCAAAGTGAAAGAGAGAGACATAGAGATATGAGTTGCAGGGAGTGCTTGTGCAATACTTTCAGGTACACACACTGGCAAACAATCTACCTCACATATAGTATTCAGAGACATAGATTTTTTTAATGTCTTATGCCCTTTCCTAGCTATTTCAATGGTCATGTTGGTGAAGGGAACAGAGGAGACGAGGACGTGATGGGTAGGTATGGTATCAAGGAGAGGAATGAAGAAGGTCAGAGGATAGTGGATTTTGCCAAAAGGATGGACATTGCTGTGGTGAATACGTATTTTAAGAAGAGGGAGGAACATAGGGTGACGTACAAGAGTGGAGGAAGATGCACACAGGTGCATTACATCCTATGCAGAAGAGTTAATCTGAAGGAGATTGAAGACTGCAAAGTGGTGGCAGGGGAAAGTGTAGTTAAGCAGAATAGGATGGTGGTCTGTAGGATGACGCTGGAGATCAAGAAGAGGAAGAGAGTGAGGACAGAGCCAAGGATCAAATGGTGGAAGTTGAAAAAGGAAGACTGCAAGGTTGAGTTTAGAGAGGAGGTGAGACAGGCACTGGGTGGCAGTGAAGAGTTACCGGACAGCTGGGAAACTACAGCAGATGTAGTAAGGGTGACAGCAAGAAGGGTGCTTGGCGTGACATCTGGAAAGAGGAAGAAGGAAAAGGAAACCTGGTGGTGGAATGAGGAAATACAGGAGAGTATACAGAGGAAGAGGATGGCAAAGAAGAAGTGGGATAGTTAGAAAGATGCAGAAAGTAGACAAGAGTACAAAAAGATAAGGCGCAAGGTGAAGAGAGAGGTGGCGAAGGCTAAAGAAAAGCTGTATGATGAGTTGTATGAGAGGTTGGACACTAAGGAGGAAGAAAATGACCTGTACCAATTGGCTAGACAGAGGGACCGAGCTGGGAAAGATATGCAGCAGGTTAGAGTGATAAAAGATAAAGATGGAAACGTACTCACAAGCGAGGAGAGTGTGTTGAGCAGATGGAAAGAGTACTTTGAGAGGCTGATAAATGAAGAGAACAAGAGAGAGAAGAGGTTGGATGATGTGGAGATATTGAATCAGGAAGTGCAACGAATTAGCAAGGAGGAAGTAAAGACAGCTATGAAGAGGATGAAAAATGGAAAGGCCGTTGGTCCAGATGACATACCTATGGAAGCATGGAGGTGTTTAGGAGAGATGGCAGTGGAGTTTTTAACCAGATTGTTTAATGGAATCTTGGAAAGTGAGAGGATGCCTGAGGAGTGGAGAAGAAGTGTACTGGTGCCAATATTTAAGAATAAGGGGGATGTGCAGGACTGCAGTAACTACAGGGAATAAAATTGATGAGCCACACCATGAAGTTATGGGAAAGAGTAGTGGAAGCTAGGTTAAGAAGTGAGGTGATGATTAGTGAGCAGCAGTATGGTTTCATGCCAAGAAAGAGCACCACAGATGCAATGTTTGCTCTGAGGATGTTGATGGAGAAGTTTAGAGAAAGCCAGAAGGAGTTGCATTGCATCTTTGTGGACCTGGAGAAAGCATATGACAGGGTGCCTCGAGAGGAGCTATGGTATTGTATGAGGAAGTCGGGAGTGGCAGAGAAGTACATAGGAGTTGTACAGGATATGTACAAGGGAAGTGTGACAGTGGTGAGGTCTGCGGTAGGAGCAATGGATGCATTCAACGTGGAGGTGGGATTACATCAGGGATCGGCTCTGAGCCCTTTCTTATTTGCAATGGTGATGGACAGGTTGACAGACGAGATTAGACAGGAGTCCCCAATATGATGTTTGCTGATGACATTGTGATCTGTAGCGATAGTAGGGAGCAGGTTGAGGAGACCCTGGAGAGGTGGAGATATACTCTAGAGAGGAGAGGAATGAAGATCAGTAGGAACAAGACAGAATACATGTGTGTGAATGAGTGGGAGGTCAGTGGAATGGTGAGGATGCAGGTAGCACAGTTGGCAAAGGTGAATGAGTTTAAATACTTGGGATCAACAGTACAGAGTAATGGGGATTGTGGAAGAGAGGTGGAGAAGAGAGTGCAGGCAGGGTGGAATGGGTGGAGAAGAGTGTCAGGAGTGATTTGTGACAGACGGGTATCAGCAAGAGTGAAAGGGAAGGTCTACAGGACGGCAGTGAGACCAGCTATGTTATATGGGTTGGAGACAGTGGCACTGACCAGAAAGCAGGAGACAGAGCTGGAGGTGGCAGAGTTAAAGATGCTAAGATTTGCATTGGGTGTGATGAGGACGGATAGAATTAGAAATGAGTACATTAGAGGGTCAGCTCAAGTTGGATGGTTGGGAGACAAAGTCAGAGAGGCGAGATTGCGTTGGTTTGGACATGTGCAGAGGAGAGATGCAGGGTATATTGGGAGAAGGATGCTAAGGATAGAGCTGCCAGAGAAGAGGAAAAGAGGAAGGCCTAAGTGAAGGTTTATGGATATGGTGAGAGAGGACATGTAGATGATGGGTATAACAGAACAAGATGCAGAGGACAGAAAGATATGGAAGAAGATGATCTGCTGTGGCAACCCCTAACAGGAGCAGCCAAAAGAAGAAGATGCCCTTTCCTAGCTAATATTTTTCATGCAGAAATTGCAGGGCATTAGTTTAAATGTAACAGATGCTCTTATTAGTCCACCTTAATACAAAGACAAATGTCTATTTGTCCATCCAGTTGCTGTATTTCTGCTAACCAAAAAATGGTGCATCACAAACATCAATAGTGTGTCTATAAATTATGTACCTAATGGTATGCAACAGAGACATAGCAACTGGATGGACACGCTGCACTGCAAACATTTGATGCCAAGGTCTACGTCAATTTGTTAGATTTCAACTCATCTTAGAAGGGTAGCACAGCTACTAAATTATAAAATGCTATGGCAAGACGAAACTCCGTAAAAAAGTACACAAAAAAGAAATACAACATGACAAAAGATGCCATTTTCTGTAAAACTTGCAGAGGTTTTCTCAAAATTCACAATTTGAATTTTGTTCATGAATATAAATTACAGGATATGGTTGATTATGATAGACAAAACATCTGAGTATTCAATAACAAGCTCTATCATCTCCCATTCATTATGTGACCTGTCAAACTCCATTTAATGGTAATTCTGAGTGTATACATTTTTACATCTCCAGTTGTTGCTGGCAAAATGTCACACAAAATTTCCTAGTACAAATTATTTTTCTAAAGCAATTTTGTTTTTCAATTAAAATTTAGTTTTTTGTTTTTTCTTTCCTTTCTCACTTGTGGATATTTGTTTTTATGTTTGAAACTGTCTAATTAGTTTGACATTTACTTAATTTTCCTTGTGTCAAGAAGGATAATACAGTTTTATCATTTCACACAAAAACAAGTTACGGTGATATGTTTTGTATTGTGCCCGCCGAATTAATTACATCTACAGATCATTTTTTGAGTAACTTTAGCTTGGGCTCTTCTATAGCACATTTTTATGTAAAGAAAGTAGCTCAGAGTGCTTTATAGGATGTCAAAGAATTCACATGCAAAGAAGAAGAAATTAAAATTAGATATGAATAATTAGGAATAAAAATTATAAAAAAATAGATATTTGCTTGTCTACTGGGTTCCAGCATCAATACACGTTGTAGTGTGGCCTGTCTCAATATGCATTAGATTGTTGCAATGCTTTCTGTCATAATCTTAAGCCAAAATGCATCAATACAGATTGAAACGGTATATAAGTCGTGAGCCTCACAGCCACCACCTTATCCAGGAAAATACTATATTGGCAATGAGCTACCTTTATTGAAACAATACATCCAATTTACAATCAAATGACTTTTCAGGTGAGAAATAACAACCCACAATAACAAGGAAAGAACATGCAGGCAACATACACAGTATGATTCAGACAAGCTGTGCAGTAGCGGCTCTAACCTCTATGCAGCTAGATGTTTCCTGGAAAACATGAGGTTGGCAAATCATTAGAGAAATTTTTCTCTACCTGTCGTGGATTCAGAAAGTATTCTGAAACCCTTATCTTTCTGCACACTTTGTGTTTACCTTTGAACTTACTGTCCATAATGACAAAATGAAAACAGGTTTTCAGAAAGCCTAGCAAATTTAATAATCAACAACAGAAATCTCTTATTTCACTCCAAATTGTGATCAGGTGCATCCTGTTTGCTTTAATTATCCCTAAAACGTGTCCTGAATATGATTGGAGTCCACCTTTGGCAAACTGAATTGATTGGACAATGCTTAGCAAGGCACACATCTATGTATATAAGGTACCACAATCCACATTTGTCAGAACAAAAACTAAGAAGTCCATGAGGTCCAAGGAACTCTCTTTAGCCCTCTGTCTACATGTTTTTTTCTTTACATACATGACTATCAAGAGGGCACCGCCAGCTAAAATACTGTTGTAAAATTAATGTTGTCTTATTTTAATTTCTTATTTTGTCTTTTATTTTTCTTCTCTTCATTATGTAAAGCACTTTGAGCTACTTTTTGTATGAAAATGTGCTATATAAATAAATGTTGTTGTTGTTGTTGTTGCAGTGATGATATCAGCTGGAATGACTTCTGATATTCTTCCACAAGAAAAGCATTACTGCATCTCAACAGTGTTGGCACAAAATGATACAATAAAAGCAAAGGGAGAAATGCAGCAGAAACATAAAATAATAGATAATCAAAAATGATGTTACAAATATAATGTTATGCAAAAGAATTCAACATCAAGATTTCAAAAAATATAGAGCAAAATAAATACAATGAATGCTCCAAATGCAATTTGACCAAAAAATAGCATTTTGGGCTGGCAAGGTTATATGTTCTTTTTTAAACAATTCACTATGGTGAAAGGTCAATGTTATGTCACAGCTTGAACAATGATTTGTCTGAATTTTCTGAGTTGTAATTCCGAGTTCTTTCACCGTTGACATGGCACTTCTGACTTGACAACTTAGATTTACCGTCTCCCCAAGAGCCCGTCAATACATTAATGTTTCATAAAAAGTGTCTGTTCTTTGTGATGTTGATCAGAAGTACAAGGTGGTGTAGCTTTGATTTGCAGCTTGTGTTTCAGTATATGATACAGTTTATCTACTCTCCTATGTGAATTCATTTTCCATAACTAATATATTCTATATTCCATAGTGCTAGAGTATGTTTTTGAGTGTTATCCAAGGCTAAAGTGCTAATGTGACCCACAGATTACCACTGATTATTTATCCTCAACCACATTTTCAATTGTGTAATTTTTTTGTATTCGAGAAATCTTGATGTGATTTTTTTTCTTTTGTTTTTTTTTCTTTCCTCAAATTATTTTGGGAACCTATAAAAGAGTGAATAGTATTGAACTTTTTGTAGTTCATCTCTGGGTTGACCCTGACCCTAACAAGGAAAAGCAGCTGGGAAAATGAGATGAGATGTGATATCTGGCTTGCACTGCCTAGCCTCAACTGAGAAAACTCAAACTGCAAGTGTGAACAGACAATTTTATAAAATGGCAATGCTCATTTTCCTGCTAAGAATAAGGTGGATAAAAACACCAAACCTGAGTGCATAACAGAAATGAGCTGTCAAAAATCTGGTATCATGTATGAAAGAGGCATTAGGTGAAGCTGCTCCTCTCAAAACAAAGGAAGAAACAGTGAAAGATTGTTCACTTTGGTTTAACAAGAACACATGCCATCTTAAATTAACAAGCCATAAATTAGAGCACAAACAGAGAAAATCCCTCTTCTCACATACAAAGTCATAAATAGTATATCCTCCCTTTACTTGCAACAGTTAATTATGTCTATACACCAGGTACAGTGCATTTTCAACATGAAGGTATCCTTTAATCCTTGGATGAAAAATAAGTGCAGGGTACAGAGTCTTTGACAATAGTGTACTCAGGCCTTGGAATGATCTGTCTGCCACTACAAGACAAACAATTCATTCTCAATAATTAAATCAAGACAAGCTCTTTATTGTAGCACATCATACTCTTGTTACTAAGGAATCCATTCCCGGGCTCCCGATTACCAGGAGCCCGGGATTCCCAGACATTTTTCATTCCCGCATTCCCGGGAATGAAACTGCTGTAATTCCCGGGAAAACGGGAACGGCCAAGCTCGCATATATAGCATGTAAAAGTGTAAAAATCGATCAAGAAATAACAGAGTTATAGTTGAAAATAATTAAGGTGGTGCCATTGCTGCAGCTTGCACTTCATCAGACAACAGCTTTGAACAGCAACTTGAAATTGCAATGCATCAGTCTGTGCCAAGAAACTGGATGCATCAGTAAAAGCTGAAATGGCGGTGTTTCAGCACAACGGCAAGCGTGGGCGTTGTTTTGAACAAGTGTATCAGTATCTGATGATTGTGCCGCCTACTTCAGTGGAGGCAGAGCGTGCTTTTTCAGCAGCTGGTGTACTTATGCATGATGGTGTGGTCTCGCATGGACGACCGCATGCTGGACATGTTAATAATAATAATAATAATTCATTACATTTATATAGTGCTTTTCTCAGTACTCAAAGTGCTATCCACACAGGGAGGAACCAGGAAGCGAACCCACAATCTGCCACAGTCTCCTTACTGCAAAGCCGCAGCACTATCACTGCGCCACCTGTGAGAATGTTGTGCTTTCTATACTCTTATTACCACAACTAAAGATACATGTACTTCTATAACAGCATGAACTGCTTGTAGATAAGGTTAGTCTTTTATTTGTGTCAACATATTGCAGTAGTTTTATTAAAAATAAGTGTTGGTAGTTCTAAAACCGTTCACATGTGAGATGCCCGTGCACTGTGTCATCCCCGGGAGCCCGGGATTCCTGGGAATGAAATGCAGGATTCCCGAATTCCCAGGAATGGATAAACCCATCCGGGAATGGATTCCCTACTTGTTACAGTTTCTGCTGACAGTTTTTCATTTTTGCCTCATAAATTCCTTTTTAATTAACTCTTAATTGTTTTTATTTCATTTAATCAAGTCTTTTCCATTTTCTTTCTTGTCTCTGTTTCTGTGGTAGAACATGGTCTGCCTTGGAGTAGATGCATCCTCTCATTTTCTGAAAGTATTTAAAAAAATCTTCTATCCAAATTAAATTGCCTGCATACAAAAGGTTCTTTATCAGAATGTAGCCAATCTGGAACAATTAGATGAACGTCTTAAAACCACCCTAAATGTGTGTAGATGTATTTTTGTATATTTATATTTTATATATTTTTGTAATGCATGATTTATTCTGTCAATGAATCAATATTTTGTTTTGCACTTATGTTGTATTTTAATTTAAAAACTCTACTTGTAATCATTATATACCATACTGGGTTCATGGTCTAAGCGCATTTAAGAACAAATTGAACTGAATTGAATTGAATTAAATATTTTGCTGAAATGTTGAAGGTTATTGGACTGATTGAAATTTAAAAAATGCCATGCCCCATCACAACTTTTTATGATCTCCTTAATACCTTTTTGGTTTCTCCTACACAACAATGAGATTAGAACAAAATAAAATGGAGACACTTTCTTTTGTCTCATGCTTCTCAGATTTTTCTCCTGGTAAAAAAAATACCTTAGTATTCTCACAAGTGTCTCCTCTTCATTTTCAGCAGATATCTCAGCAAAGTCACCCAATGGGCTCACATTTTCCAAGTATTGTCTTTTTTTTACAATTTCAAAGTATTTTTATTGTGTGCTCAGTAATATACGGTGAAATGTATAGACGGTTGTTTGTGGTTATAAAATAATTTACTACTCTGAACTATTAGTTGCTCTAATTTACTGTACATTCCAGTTAGATCATACTTACTCTAGAAGAAAAGGCAGGCACACTGAAAAAAGTAAAACAAAGCTGTTGTTCATACAATGTGTTTTATATCATTCTAGTAGCTGAAAATAAACAGCTTAACCTATATTTTTTACTAGGATACAATATAAACTGGTTGCATGAACATCAAACTGGAATTTTTCATTTGATCTAGGCATTTTTGTTAGATTATGAGTGACTTGTGCACTCTCACCTATAGTTGGCGGTAATGCGCCTTAACAGTGGTTGCCACCCACCTTGAAAAGAAAATTTAAAAAAAAACAACAGAAGGAGGAGACAATCTGGTGGCAACCACAAGACTTTATCCAACTCAGCAAGCTTGTAACAGTTAGAAGAATCTGCAAAATTAATTCTGGTAAGGAGAAAAGAATAAACTTTTCATTCTGCTGACATTTACATTAGTCCAAGTATACCTGACCTTTGCTTTGGTCATAATTTCAGCACTCATGATTGATAGCATATGTCAGGTAGCATGATTTGGTTGTTCAACCACGCAATATACAGTATTACCGCCTGTGCACTTGTTTCAGTTTATCTCATTTTTATAGTGTCAGCTGTGTTTTGCCATCATTAATTGTACATACTAGTTTCCTTCCTCTCCCTTTCACCACGTGTGTTTGTTTGAGCTGTACTCTCTCCGCACATGAAGCGGACACGGAGCACAGATGAGGAGACTAGAAGGTGTTTCTAAAGTAGTGTTTTGAAAATTGACTTTTGCCACCAAATGTTGCAGCTGTTGTTATGTGGGCGAATTAAAATGCATTTGCTCTTCTGAATGTTTTCAATACTGTTTGTCTCTCTGACTGTCACTTTTGTGTTGCTTCGGATGTTGTAATTAAGGTAATTTGTGTTTTTTGCATCCTCTTATGTGTTTAGTATTTATCGGCCCTAATGTTACAAGGCCTAGGCAATTCTAGCTGGTAATATTAGTTTACTGCATTGTGACAAAAATTACATGGGAAGAAATGTACCAAAAATGTTAGCCAGCTGCCTCAAGTCGTAAAATAAAATATAAGACTAAGTTTAATCAATTTTGTTTAATGTTGGCTATTTTTAATTACGTTAGTAATTGACACATTTTGATAGCTAATTAAAAAATAAAGAATGTTTTCTTTCAGCTTTAGTAAAGCAGCTGACAATATATTGTTCTTGCTGTAAAACCTGTTTAGAAGCTCCTATCAAAATCATTGTGGTAAGTTCTGTTTACAATATCATGAGGGCATTTGTTATAATTAGGCAAAAGTCCTAATTGGGCTGGGGAAAAAATATTCCTTGTTATTGTGGGTTGTTGAGCTTAATATAAATTTAAAACTTAAGGTGTGGTCTACTCAGTAAACTACTCTACAGGTATCTCTTGTATCTTGTATCTCATGTTTCCTCAGTTATCCAAGAATGTGGAAATGTAAAGAATTTGACAACTCATATTCAAGAAGATCTGATATTTTAAAACACTATAAATTTAATCATTGACATTATGGGTGAGGCCATGCTTACCCATGTATTTATGAGAAGTGCACGTGCACATGTAAGACTTAGAAAGCTCTACTGACCCATCTAAGCAAATCCCATCCTGCTCAACAATCCTCATCATTCAAGTGCCACATTTGCAATGGTCTACGTCCTACTGAGGTGGACTATTTTCATCACATTGGAAAACATTTGAAAAATCATGAATCTGTCAGTTGTATGTTTGCAGGTTGCACATACAAAACAAATCTTTATGGGGCTTTCAATACTCAGAAAGGGAGAAAACATACCCCCCCCCCCCCCCCATACAATTAATGATTTAAAGCCTGAAATTATTGATGGACCTGTTGATAGTTATCATGTTGTAGAATCACTTGAAAGACACACTGCTGAACAGTTAGATGATAATTTACAGTCTGAAGAACTTGATGAGGAATCCTTGCATCTGACAAAACATATTGAACTAAAATTAGCCTCAGTGTTACTTAGGTTAGAAAATGCTTTTCTGGTGCCAAGTGCAGCTGCGAATGAATGCCTTGAAGAGTTGCAATAGCTAATTGTTACTGCCTTTGTGCCGGTCACCCAAAAGACTATAATCCACTTCTTACAAGATCTCAATTGCCAAGTTGATGATTCGGTTGAGAGAGAGTTAGCCACTGTACTTTGCACTTCAAATTCCATTCAAGCTGCAATAGGAAACCATGGTTCACTGTTGACTGCTTGGAAATGGAAAATATATTGTAGAAAAAATTTCAGTGTTGTGGAATGAGTAGAATATGTGTTAGACCAAAAAAATAGAAAGACTTTTCAGTATGTACTTTTACTAAAATCTCTACAGCAACTTCTGAATAGCGTAATTTCACAAAATAAGGCTGTAAATTTGAAAGAAAAACACCTACCAGTGGACAGTGATAAACAGGAATACAGATCCTTTTGAGATGGTCTTCTCTTTAAAAAAATGCTCTTCTCTCAAAAGAATGTGCAGTTTCTTTAATTTTGTATGTTGATTTTGAAACATGCAATCCCTTGGTACATCACGTAAAAAACACAAAATCTGTTCCTTGTATTGGATTTTAGGCAATCTGCCACCTGGTTGTCACTCCACGTTGTCCTTTATCCATTTGGCTGCATTGATCAATAGGAGTAATGTCAAGGAGTATGGTTATGATAAAGTATTACAGCCTTTGGTCAGTGATCTCATAACATTAGACAACAGCATGGGATTTTTGTGGATAGGTTGGGAAAAACTTTGAAGGGCACAGTGCAGTGTGTTGTTGCCGACAGCCTTGGAGAAAACAGTATTGCTGGTTATGTAGAGTTTTTCTGGCAGATATTTTTGCAGATTTTGCACTGCAGATAGACTGCATTTTCAGGAAAATGAAATTGGAGCTTTAGATTTCTCTCTGAGAATTGATAAGGTTCACATAAGTCATCTTAAAACCCTTGAGGGAAATTCTTTGACCAATTGTTGTGGAGATAACAGTAAATGTGTTCTGTCAGAAAAACTTTCACATTTCAGTGTTACCACTGGCTTTCCTCCAGACATTGTCCATGATTTATTTGAGGGAATAGTTCCTGTTGAGGTAGCTCTCTGTCTGACTATATTCATTTCCAAAAAATATTTTACTTTTCACTTTGAACAAAGCACATAGCAGCACTATGGACCATGTGCTTCAAAGCAAAGCACAGCTTCTTTAAAACAGTTGTGCGCCATACGACCTCCTTCAAAAGTGTGCTACTGTCCTTAGCAGAAAGACATCAGTTTGTCATGGCACATCAGCTTTATATGTGCAGCTTGCCTAAATCTCTCCTGCAGATAGCAAATGTTTCAATTCTTCCTATTGATGTTCTGAAAGAGGATATTGTATTTGTTATCAAGTAGAGGCACCCAGACTTGGATGGTGTGAGCCTGGCTAAAAATGCAGCTTACAATTGTGGTATAGCGGGTCTACAGCTCATGTCAAAAGGGCCAGTTTTTAAAATAAATAATCGCTCACTCATGGCTTAGCAAGGGGGTGTGGTGGTGTGTGGCTGAGCAGTTCTCGGGGAATTCGTGATGCAGGCGATTCTCACTTAAGTGCACAGGTCAGGAGTCGTCCACATCCATAATTGTTCCTGGGAGCTGCTGATTGCCACAGCTGATCCACGTCCCCATAATATATAGTAGCGCGAGGTGGCTAGCGAGGGAGAAAAAGAGAAATAAAGAAACGGAGGTTGCAGGACTGAGGAAGAAAGCAGGAAGCAGTGCGGAGAAAGCCTGTGCATGAGTGCAAAGAAGAGCGAGCAAGCGCAGGCTCGCTCTGTATATAAGCAGCTGGGAAAGGCGAGCCCGAGTGAGGTGTTTGCCCGGCACCCCACGGCCAACAGTAATGGTTGCTCCTGCTGAGTACTTGTTTGGAGTTTGAGTGACCGGGAGAAGGCTGGCTTGCCGCAGCGAAGGCAAGCGGGAGTCGGAGATTGGGTAGAGAAGCCCCAGTGTGAGTGTCCTGGTCGCTGGGGAGCCCAAGTCTCGGTCTGGGTGAACAGAACTGGAGCCAGGGATCGGAAGGCCACCAGACCAGATCTGCGAAGAAGGTCAGCTGCATGTAGGGTGACTCCCCTTTTGCGAAGCCTGAAGGGAGAAGCAGGGGAGCTGCCAGGTAAAAAGAAGACACCAGGCTTTGTTTTTAAAGAGACTGCTTCCAGCCATTGTTTTAACCTCGTTTTAAAGGATTTATTTTTTTTTTTAACCTCCACCTTTTCCTCATTTTAATTTATTATTTATTTAAGGATTTGATACACTGCACTTTGT